>NC_029789.2:148878758-148888792 GCF_000816755.2 Arachis ipaensis | reverse complement strand
ATAACACACACTTATTACATTAACAGCCAAGAAACTTTATATTGGAACATAAAACCGACAACTTAGGAGCATAAAAGCATGCATCTTGAAATATTCTAACTTTCGTTAATGCACGGAAGCATGTTGAAATTGATTGTCATGTCACAAAAGGATGGTCCCTAAAGAAGTCACCACATTATTGTTACCTCTTATGACCAATTGGCATATTCACTATCTCCTATTATCATTCCAGGATGCAGCAATAACATATATAACTAGCTTGATGCATATTCAATATGTGAGCCAGCTTGAGGGAACACTGATACGTGTTTATTGTATTATGAGAATAGATGACTCAAAATAAGATATTTGAATCTGTGGTACAATGTACTACACGTACTAGTGCCAAGAGTGTATTTCTTTAAAGCAATTCAAGCATAGTATCCCAAGTAAGCTAACCAGATGAAGTTATATCAATCACAACGGACAGGTTTTTCTATTTATCAACACAATTTGTTATCAATGATCAGTAGAAGTATAAGTTTACTATTTACTGTTGGAACAAGTTGAATGGGAGTAAACTACATAAAGAGGTTACGAAGGAACAATAAACAGATTATTACTACAGAATGTAAATTCCAACCACTTGGTCTCCAAAGCTTAAGGAATCGAACAAACTAATCACAAGTTGCATACATAATCTCCAAAAACTGTGATTTTAAATTATATAGAAACAAACCTTTCTTGACTTCATGTCCCTTTGCCATCTCAAGAAGTTCCTCTTTGTTTTTTCCCATAACATGTGACAAATCCTGGGTGTGCATGTGACAATTAGACCACTCAAATATGAAAGCAATGAGAGCATTCTCAAATACACTTACAGGGAGAGGAAAGCACGGTGAATTCATATATATAGCATTATAATGGTCAATACATTGAGATTTGCTTTTTGTCCCAACATACTCAGCAACTTCATTCCAATTCCCAAATCCATACATCTCAATGCCCTAAAATGAAATAAGTTTGTTTCATACTTTCATTAGGCAAATCCATAACAAACAAAGTAGTATATCTTCATCTCTTAACATATTATGCAAAGGTGGAAAGAAAATAGAGGAGTACCTCTAAAAGTAACATCTCTTCATCTGCATTCCAATCTGGAGTTATAAGGGGAAAAGATAGATTATCCTGCAAGAAAAATATTTCTTTTGAAACTCAAAACTATTGTACTAACATCTCTTAACCGTGAACATTGAAGCACTGATGCTGGCAACCTCACAAAAAAGGAAAATTGCAAAATTTATTACTTTCAATAAAATGTTATTGATTTGATCAAGGTATCAAACATCATCAACAACAACAACAACAACAACAAAGCCTTGCACTACTAAGTTGGTTTGGTTACATGGACCAAACAATGACATTACACCCTATCAGGAATCATTTTTGAACTAAGTCCATTTATGCCTAAATCTCTTTAGATTAGCTCACTTAGGATCTTAGTTCTCCCTCTAGTCGTAACCAACCAGGCTATATCCCATATGATCTTTCCTCTTGACTAGATGTCTTCTGGTCTTCTCCCAACATGTACAAACCACCTAAGACGAGATTCCACCATCTCTGAATGAGTGGGAGAAAGAATTGAGAAAAGTTTCATCCAGATTTTTCTTATTGTGAATATATAGTGGCAAGAAACAAACGAGAGATTATTGAACATTCTGGAGAAAGTTAGGAAATGCACCTGTTATTGCATAAAAGATATATAAAGACAGGTACAAGAAAAAAGTAACAGGACAAGAGTGAGTGAGTGACAATGTTCACTTAGTTAACTAAGAATTATGGACAACAACAAGGTCACAGAAATCTCTTTTCTGGAGAATGAAAATAACGACATAAATTGATAGCCAATTTAATTTGATATAGAGTTCGCTATCTCCAAAAATTCCTCACCCAGTACTTGCATACCCCGACAAACCTCACTCCCATAGAAATATCGCCCTTTTCACTGGTATCTCTCATAATTTCTTTAAGTCCAATTACTAAAGCACAGCTCAGCAGTTAGTTAGACAGCAGCAGACTTTTATCAAAGCCCATTTCATTCCCCTGATCCACCTTATTCTCTTTCTCTCTTGCTTTTCACAATATCTTCCTTGTAAACTTTAGTAATTCTACGTAGGTTTCTATCATTAAAGCATATCTGAATGGTGCACAGCCTATTCCAATCCATTTGAGAACATAATATCTCAGGTAAAAAAACTTCTATTACTCTTATTATGGCACAACGCACAATGATAACATAAAATTATAGTGAACGTAACCCATCTTTGAGTTTTCTTTTCCGGATAATATGATCTAGAGTCTAGACAGAGGAGAATGATAGACGGGTCGATAAGAAATTCTCCTCACAATAGACTATTTTTCAAATTATTAACAATCAGTGTTGTCAAGCAACAATGTATTGCCACTAAAGCAATTTAGAGCAGCCTCTAGCATTTAGCTCATTTTGTGATTTTCTTGAGGACAAATTATATTCAAAAGATGGAAATGAAGGAAACAACCTTTCGTAACATCCATAGTACCAACTGCCAACATCCTGATATTAGCAGAAATAAACTACAATCAAGTAAGATATGGTAATAAGAAAATGACTCAGTAAAGTAACTTTAAATTTACACCATAAAAGATAATGAGATGCCAACAACTAGCAAGACACATGTCAATGTCCAGAGTGTGTCAAATGCTAGAATCTAGCATTTAGTAAGACAAGGTAAGACAATCTAGAAAACTGTAATAAGAAAATTTGAGATTCAGAAGATGAACAATCTGTATCATTGCATAACTGAAATCTGTTTTAGCAGAGTTACAATAGAGTATTCTTAGTCTATCTCTGATGTGTTGAGAACTCTCAAAAAAAAAGATGTAACCAGTAAGTAATCAACCTATAGATTATTCTGTATAAAAAATAAAAGCAACGGACATTTAGTTGGCTGTGATAACTGAGACCAAAACTGTATTGATCACTCTAACTCTTTAAAAGTAATACATCAAATCAAATAAAAGAAAGGAACAATACATACCATAATCATATATGGATGATTGCTTTTGTGAGGTGTCACTTCAGCCCCAACAGAGAAACACTCTATGCAGAGATCAAAATCTTGACATACAGCACACTTAATGCGAATCATCCTTGAAATATCTTTGTTGCAATAATTGCAGTGGTATAAAGCTCCTTTCCCATCAGTTACTCCTTGAGCTGCCACATCTATAAAATGGTCTTATAGGTTATGATAATGGACCTTTTGCAAGGAAGGGAGAACACAGAAATGAAAAATCACCTGGGGATGAAGTGTCTAAATTCTCTACATTCAAAGCAGCCTTTTTTTTCTTGGATCTAAAAATGACAAACAATGAAATAGCATTACAAGAGAAATAATAGGCAAAAGGGCACTTTAGACCCCCTAAATATTGGCAATA
This sequence comes from Arachis ipaensis, assembly GCF_000816755.2. Lineage (NCBI taxonomy): Eukaryota > Viridiplantae > Streptophyta > Magnoliopsida > Fabales > Fabaceae > Arachis > Arachis ipaensis. The sequence continues at coordinate 148,885,336 of NC_029789.2, read as the reverse complement.
TACACTTTAACCTTACATTTAAAAAAGCTGCAAATCAATCCCCATATACACTTTACACCACCAAAACTTAGGCTCGTGCAAATTGACCCCTTGCAATTTCCTAATTGTGCAGCTCAATAAGCCATTTTTTTCTTGAATGTGTGTCATTTTTTTTAATACACGAGGCCAACTTGCACTATATAAGAATGCAGGGGCTAAAGTGCACAAGTTATAATATAAGGGGGCAACTACTATTTTCCTTAATAATAATACAACAACTACCCCTTTTCCTATTATGTAAGCTCAGTGAATAAAATTACAACAACAAAGCCTTATTCCACATTCCCACTAGGTGCAGTTGGCTACATAGATCAAATGATGCTATTGAGCCATATTATGCATCATGTCTACGGTGAGACTATTTACATATAGATTTCCCTTGATCACCTTGTGAATAAAATTAATAGTTATAAAATCATATTTTACTCCACAAAGGAAATAGGAACTATAAAATTATTTCTCCAAATATCTTTTATTTTATATTTTAACAAGATCGGAGGATTAGAGATCCTCCTTACAAGAACAATAAACCGAAAAAGCTCTCAATGAAGTGTAGCTTTCTAATCTTAATATATCAGAGGGGGAAGACCTCTAATCAGATCATCAGCTTTACACCAAATAAAAGCCAAAAGTCCTCCGAATATTACCATTATCATATAAGAACTTTCAAGAACCCAAACAATTTGACTAGGAGGCCTTTATGCACTAGTCCTCTAAACGGAAATATATGGAACCATTTTAGATCTTTGAGATGTTTGGGCAGTGATAATGATCTTTAGAGGATAAATGTAGCCAATTCTATGTCATTTGAAGATTAAAATATTGTCTTACTGGAAAATATATGTAGACCAGGAACAAGCATACACTCTCTATTCATAAAAGCTTCCCCTCGCAAGGGAGGGGAGTTCACAAGCACAAACTTTTCAGATTGTCATTTGTCCCCGTAGTTCAAGCCTCAAGATGCAACCACCTAATTGGACAAGCATTTTATTTATCCCTCACATCTTCAGTGTGAACAATACTTTCCCACATATGTTTCACGACTTAACCAAAGGAAACATTAAACATACCGCAACCCATATTTCCTAGCTTTTAAAAGACCCTAAATTTTCCCCTTATGACCTTATCTCGTATTATAATCAACATATATTTGCCAATACCTTTCCACCATGAAATTCAATAATCTAATCCACCACCTAGATGTAGGCTCAAGTTTTATATCGCAACCTAGTACAGTAACAAAATTATCAAGAAATGTAATTTTATTTTTTGACAAAAGAAAAAGTTTATTAAGATGGATAGATGAAGAATACAAAGATATAGGACGACAAGTGATCCCCTTCGAAAGAAAAATTGCTATTAAAGGGAAAAAATTGATGACCAAAAGCTTTACGTCAATTTGATGCCAAACAGTAACATAAAAAACAGAAAATAACATTTTAATGTTAGACGCAGTTTTCACCTGTAGTGAATGATAGGCATAGGTTCAGGTGCAAATCAAAAGAAGGTTCACCTTGATTGGTGAAGACTATATGAATAAACACTCAATAGTTTACCCAAGTTCTAATCCTAGACATAAACCCTCACTTATGGTTGATTTAGAACACTCTAAATCCTATCAACCCAATCACTTATCTTCCACCACAAATCTCATGGATGTTCGTTGTCCAGTGATTTGGGTCCAATGATAGGCCGAGATATTTATTAGCACATTTGGGAAAATAATGCTAGTTTTCAAAAAGAATAATATGAAGTTTGTATACATGTGCTTCTTTAGGAGCAAAAATACAATGCTATTTTGCTTTTACACGTCAATAACATGTAGGACTATGTATAATCATCCTTTCAACACACGCTTCCAACTCAAGCTTTCCATACATAGATAAATGGATGAAGATGTGTAGCTGAACATAGGCCAAACAAAAAGTCCCCAGATAATACACAACTCAAAAGTATCAAAAGGTAACTAATAACTAGATCACATTGATGTTTTTTAATTTTCACGTTTATTTCATTTAATCAAATTTCTAAAAGAGAAGCCTTTAATTACTTCTTATTAGCATAGAACAAATAGGGGAAATGGAGAAAAGAATCCTTTCATAAACTTTTCTCATATTAGTAGTCACTTCAGCCAAGTCCACCACAAGAAACCGATGTATTGTGAAAAGCAGGTAGACATAGATAGCATCAGATCCTCTAAATAAATAGATAAAGGAACTTTTTTGAGTTATGAAATTCAAAAGTCAAGATATCTAGAAGTTCCACTATGGATAGAGGAGTTTGGAAAGCCAAAATGGAAGGGCAACCCCTTCATTTATTTTATAAATTTCTCATTAAGGAAATGAAAGACCATCTCATCCCATCCTATCCCTTCTTCAAGGATTTCCGTTCGGGTTAATGCTCACTTTTGTACATTTAAGTAGACGCATGAATCATTTTCGTCTTTGTAGGTTTTGAATAAGTCCCTGTAAGTAACAAAAATGACTCAAACTAGTCCCCTGAAAGTCTCTTGAGCCACTCATTTGACTCACATTTGCCACTTACGGCCTTACGGGAACTATTTTGACTATTGAAACCTACATAATAAAAAAAGGAATCACACGTGTGTGCCATTAGGAACTAAAGTAAGCATTAACGTGTTTCCTTTCCTTTCCCCTCCAAATTCTGGCTCACAAACACCCCTTAAGAATCTCAATTTACTCTTCAAGCACTGGACCGAAGTGAGCATTAACTCGTTTCCCTTCCTTTGCTTCCCTTCTCCAAACTCCAGCTGACAAACACACCTTAAGTATCTCAATTTACTCTTCAAGCCCTTCCCTTCACTCCCTAAGTCTTTGGTCCAGAAGAAACAACAATAGATCATCTAAATTCTAAACTAATTAGAAAGAAAATTAGGCATAAGCATCACATGAGCAAGAGCAAAAGAGCACCTGCATCATATATCATGCTTAAGTCCCACGAAGAAAGGAACCCCTTGGTAATTAACGAACACCATAAACACTCTAATTACCCAGTTTTCTTTTTCCTTGTTCAACCACAAGAAGGGATAGATCATACAGAATGCTAAATTAAAGTAGTTGTTTGAAAAGACAATGAAAGAATGAAATTTCCACTTCGTAGTATGAATATGATTAAAGACAGGCAAACAAATTGAAAGGCAAAGGTAATGGTGCAGCGGAAGAAGCAAACGAACCTTAGGTTCGGATCATCGTCCGCAAGGCGCGAAGCAGCTCGGCACCGACCCATTGTACCCAGTCAAAGTCAGTGTGACCTTACGGGGATAGCAGAGACACAGTCCGAGAGGGTGCTTCTCAATCCCTCCGCTTACTTGCTACTTGGTACAAGGGTTTTCAAAATTTAGTATTTGTTTGGGTGTTCAATCGATAAAAAAAAAATTAGTTTTTATATATTTAATAAATTTTTAATAATAAAAATAAAAACATTAAAAAATTAAAAGAATTTTTTTTTGAAAATTTATAATATATATTTTTTAAATTTTAAAAAAAATATTTTTATATAATAAATAAACAAAAAAATATTTTTATCTTATTTTATTCAAATATAAAATTACTTCTATTTTTATAAAAAAAATTTTAAAAAAATTTATTAAAAAAATATTTTTTCCAAGAATGTCCAAACAAACTCTTCGCATCACCCAAGTAATACTTATGTTTTAGGTCTTTCCAAAGATACGCTGCTATAGTGTTCCACTCACACTTTTGGAAATGTCAGATTCTAGTGAACGATTGATCCATGCAACTACATATGTGTTGCATCATTTCCACGCCTCAAATAGCGGATCGTGCTTTTCTGGCTTATTTAAGCTACCATCAATAAATCTCAGCTTGTTCTTTAATTTCAAAGCACCGATTCATAGCTCTACTATAATCTCTATAATTCCTTCCATTTAGAATTTCATGAGTTATGGATATACCTAGATTTTCGGAAGGATGTAAGTAAAAAGGGTTCGTAGGATCTTGACTTAGTCCTCTGATGCTTTTGTTTATGTGCGTTTGAATTGCAAAAGGTTGATTCAAAAATACTGAAATTCCTTGAGGATCAAGGTTCTCCAATGGCGATCGTGCCTCTAGTTGTGCGATTCTGCGAACTGGTTCCATCACTGCACGCTAACTAGCGATTCAGAACTTGCGTTTATGATTATCAAGTCTGAATGATTAAGCCCCTTCTTCAATTCATTAAGATTATCAAGTTTGAATGATTAAGCTCCTTCTTCAATCTCAATTCCTTGGTGCACTCTTCGAAATCCACACTCACCGCACCATGTAAAAAAAGTTTCTCTTTGAATTGGCATAAATTCAATCTACAGTGAAAAAACTCAACTAACTAGTGATATGACAATAAGCTTATATAGTTCCTAACTACTTACTAATTCAATCTAACTAACTACTTCCAGATAGCAATAATGGTAACAAACTCAGTAACTAATCTACTTAAGTTATATTCGGTTATGTGTTGCTGCATATACATAATATGTATATGAGTCTGCACAAGGTTCTCTATCAAATAACAGAAAGATGGAACACTTCGAAAATTATGACCTTGTTTGCACAAGCTCTTGAGGAGCAGATTCTTCAAAATCCAATAAGTTTTATGAAAAAAAAAATATTCTAACTTGGCATTTAGGAGGGGGATAAAAAATTTTGATATGGAAATAAAATGAGTGATATATTTTAATATTGTAATTTTTTGTGCTTTTTAAAATTGTGGGAGTACACAAATCGGACTCTCTCATTTGTGTTTAAAAAATTTAAAAAATTCAGGGTACACAAATCGAACCTTCCAATTACTGTAATTGGACCGTTCGATTACTCTCCCTCCCATCGAACCGTCCGATTTGCTTGATGCAGTCATCACAGTCTGGTGAAACACCCTATATCCCCATAACTATGCCATACACTGTTACTTACTCCATATCAAAATTAAAAAAAGTGTCAGGAGGAATGGGTATACTATCAAGGCAGGCTACCAGGTGGCTAAGAAGGAAATAGCTAGCAGTGCTCGGAGGACATGTCTTTAAGCATGGAAACAAGGGAGTTATGGAATGAAATTTGAGAATCGTAGGTTTTGCAAAAAATTAAAATATTTTTGTGGAAGGCTTCTCATGATATAGTTTCAAAAGAAATTTTTCAGAAGCTCAGTGTGCCAAAGATGTTCTAAAAGAAGTGGAAATAACATAACATGCAATTTTTCTATGTCTCTGAAAAAGAACGATCTAGTTTGGAGCACAGAGCCAATGCAACCCTACAGGAAAATTAGGTTGAATAGAAGAGCTTATCAAGAGGTAATGATTAGCAAATTGAGTTCTTAAGTTGAATCTAAATATCTAGAAATGAGGCCGTTTTTTCACATGGGGATCAATCCTATATCCACTATTACCAGAACAATACTTTTTGAAGCAGCATGCAGGGAAGCATCTATTAATAGAAAAAGAAGCAGCACGTATTTAATTAAACTATTATTTCAAGAAATTATTTTGCAACCATTGTTTTAATCAGAAGCTGCTGAGCTTGTACGTACAATTATATGTATCAAAGAATTAAGCTAACAAATCTGTAAGATTTTGAAAAATGAACAAACGAAAAATTGAAAATATTCTTCCTTTTTTCATGTCTTCGGAAGACTAATGAATAATGAGTCAGGCTTTCAAATCTTATGTCACATAACTAGAAGAATTTGTCAAGATAGCAAGCAACTGGCATCCTTCTTGTTGAAATAGAGATAGGATTTCTTGCTCTTAGATGTCTTAGCAAGTATGGTAGAAAATCCAGTGTATTTTTCATCCACCTTGGACAACCATATTTTTGTGAGAAGGTCAAAGAGTTCATTTTCTCGAACAAAAGGTTGGGCTACATAATCCTCTATTGCCATCCACTGAAAAAACAATGCAAATGAAATTACATAATCCTCTATTGCACTCGACTCAAGTAAATTTTTGCTAATTGGTCCTTTGATGATATGTATGTACCTGAGCTGCAGCAATTTCCGACGCTTGCCTCTGAATCTTAAAGGAGTAAGGTTGCAACAAGCAAGCAAAGAACAAATCTGATTTCTGAAAGAAAGTTTGATGGCTTTGCCTAAAACCATAAAGACAGAATTTGATAAGCTAATCATTATTTCCACAAAAATAAAATAAGAGTAATGACTGATGCTAATTAAGTAATTATATATGCTTACCTGAATGCCAAAACTTCAACAAACTCTGTATCTATCTGAAATTGGAACAAAAACAATGGGGTTAAGATTTTGAAAAATGTTTGGCAAATCTTGAAAGCTTAACTTTTATGTTTTTTTAGTAAAGTATCGTTTTTGTTCCCAACGTTTGGGGCAAATCCTATTTGTATCCCTAACGTTTAAATCGTCCTATTTGTATTCCTGACGTTTGTAGAAGTAATTCAATATTATTCAAAACGTTAAGAATATAAATAAGACGATTTAAACGTTAGGGACACAAATAGAACTTATCCCAAATGTTGGGGACAAAAACGATACTTTACTTTTTTTTTTTTTTTTTTCATTTA
>NC_029789.2:148877508-148878649 GCF_000816755.2 Arachis ipaensis | reverse complement strand
AAATAAAACAAAATAATTTAAAATATAGTTTAATAATTAGTCAATTTTAACATTCTTATTACTTCATTCACCGCTCCAGTTGGCAACTTCCATATTCCTTTGCCACTGAATCTGCCATTACTCTCTTGAACCACAAGCAACTGGAAATAAAAACAAACAATTTCAATCACCTTAATGTATACAACTTCGCACATAAATTAAACATTCTCAGTTTAATTATCCTCATACTATATATTTTTTTTCCTATATCTTAGATCAAATCTATTTAAATACATCATAAAAGATAATAAAATATCAACGGAAAGGGTTTTTCCTTTATTACTAGTTATTATGACTTTCTTGACAAATTGACTTATTCTCATATGGAAAAATTTTATAAAATAAAATTTCAAATAGGATGGTAAAAACCGACGATAAACAAAATAAGATAAGTTATGGTTATTTTTAACTAATTTTCTTTGATTACCAAATTTGCATGGAAAGAGTTCATATGCGGAAGTCATACACCACACGTATAAGATTTTTGCAGTTTTCACAGAGTCAAACATATATATGCTTTCTTCCATTCAATTTCGTGGAAGAAGCTAAGATTTGACTTGAGCAATGGCCAATAATGGGAAATTAAAGGAAGGAATGAATGAATTACCTCTCCGTTGCTATTCATGACAAAGGCACCAATACCAACACGATGGGAAGCATTTGGAGGGATTGTATTTGGAGCATTAGAAATCCAATTCACAAGCATCACGTAATCAGGTTCAGCATGGTGATATCTAAACCCTGCCTGACCAAGTAAAACCACAAAATTAGTTTGAAAAAGTACAGGGAACCAATGGCCTAAGCGTACAATGTGTATAATGAAAGTTTAGAAAGTATTAGAGATATGACTATTAGTGTTACATTGTCCTATCAGGTTACGTTTTTGGGATGAGTGGTTTCATAATATGGTATTAGAATTCCAAATCTAAAAGGTCAAGAGTTCGAATCTTAGTGAATTTATTATCCCTGGTATTCGGATAGTTATTCTGAATAGTACGCTTAGGCTATTGGCTCCTAGAACTATCCAAATTAGTTTTTATCTCAAATAACATGCTTCTTAAGATTCTTGTTAATAGTAAACTAGAAAAAAAAATATATAAAA
>NC_029789.2:148860849-148877409 GCF_000816755.2 Arachis ipaensis | reverse complement strand
AATTTTTTTTATCTTATTTATTACTTTTTATTAATTACTCTCAATAATAAAATGAAAAATGCATAAAAGGATAGATAGAAAATAATACATACAATATTATATGAGTTTAATTTTGATACAAAATATTTTACACAGTCATGCAACTACATCCATCTTTTTGGATGACCATTCATACGAATGATGAAAATAGTAGTTATTTTTTATGACATAGCGTTACGTGATTAGATATACGTGCAAAACTACTTTACACTAAACCGAAAAAACTGTCGCAAATTGTAAGTGTAAAAAAATTGTCATAATATTTTTTTAGGAACATTCTTAAAAACCGCCACAATCAAATAGCAAAACATTTAATTCCGTTGATAATAACTAATAACTAATAACTGCCTTTAGAGATCAGACTTTTTAAAACCTTTTATATTTCCTGCCTATATATATGTATACCTGCTGAATTATAAATGAAAAAGTATATATATTGGAACCAAAATAACAGTGTATTATTAATGGTCTAATTGTCTAAACATATATAAAACTAAAAAAAAAAAAATCATTACTTTTAAAATGATACCTACCTGTTCCTTCCAACGCGCTAAGGAAACATCCAACATAGATGCAAAAACCAAAGTATCCATAGTTTCATCAATGTTTACAACAACTCCCCCATGTTGATCCTCAACTGCTCTTAGCAATTGAAATTCGATGCCTTCTTGATGCCCTTCTTGCTCCTTCAAGGAAACGGATGACATGTATATTCTTCGAGAAAGAAAACTGTTCTTACAGTCTAAAATCAAATAAAGGGCATGAGATAAATTAGCAAGTTAACCATATTTATATGAAATTATGAACTAGACAGTAATGATTTTGGTATCCAAAATTTTTAAATATGTCAACATCTCAACCATCAATATTGTTATCATGATATATATCACTTCTTTTAAAAATTTAAGCCGATTGAAAAAGATAATACATCCCCTCACATAAAAATTTATGTGGATTTGAGTGAATATTTTTAGTAGATTTTATTTCTCTTTTTATTTAATTAATGCTAAATTCTTTTTTTTTTTTTTGAGTCATTAAAAATCGAACTATGGTCATTTAAGTCATAGAAACTCTAACCACATTATGATACTAACTTTTTTTTTTTAAAAAGTTAAACTGATGAAAAGAGACAATAAACGATTATACTTTTAATCATTGTAAGGTAAAGGTGTAGAGATGTTGATGTTTAAAATTAATGGCGGGGATGCTGGTGTTTAATACTTTAGTTAAAGCTGATGGATTTAACTTAATCCGAAAAATTAGCCATTTGGCTTGTAATTGTAAACACTAGTAACATCACTTCTAATACTTTGACACCAAAACAATGATAGGTTAAGGTATAATCATTCGTGAACAATGAGACAGCATGCTTATTGTTAGAAACAAGAGACTAAACTGGAGAAAGGATGGTATATTATTGATTGTATTCAAGTTGTCTATACAAGTTGTGTGAAATGATACAATATAAAAGGGTATTTATAGGTACTAAGAGAATCGTAATAATAAAAACGATATTCTATAATAAATATTCAGATATACTAAATAATACTAATTGATCCTAATTATATTCTAACACTTATTACTTACTCGAAACATTATGACCCTGGAATTTAGGGTTGACAGAGCTTAGCAAAGTTGTAACTGTACGTGGAGAGACTTGAGAAGAGGTGTGGAACAATTTAGAAGTTGCCAAAAGACAAGTACGATAAACCTTATTGGAAGCACCGTACCTCATCATGATGTCTCAAGTTGTATGTGAGAAAAACACAAAAGACAATGGGAATGAAATGCAATATTTTGTTCTACTCTGAAACTGGGTTGTGGCAGAGCATGAAAACCTTGAGAATCTATTTTATAGTATCAAGTCATCATATGGTCCCAAAGGAATAACTTCCGTGCAATATACTTTGATTTGAACGAGTCTCCTTTCACATGTTTCCGTTTCCTTATACATACAATGCACATATCATTTTCTGTAACTATAATTGCGTGTTAACTAAACGTTTAACATGGTCCACTAACAAAGAAGGGAAAAAGTGAAAATTATTAGTAAGAAGAAAATCACATATCCAAAACTCGTAAAGTTATATGTTTAATATTCAAAAACTATATATTCATTATTTATATTGACTAATTATTAACTGTTTCTTTTTGAGAAAAAAAAATAAATAAATGAGATAAAAGAGGTATAACTAGTTTTAATAAGTGGATCAATTTTAAGTTTAATAAAAGCATAGACAACGCATATAAATTTAATGGCGATGAAATTAGTACTGAAATGTTTAAAATGTTAGTTATTGAAATGACATGTCACAACCATGAAACCAACAAGAAAAAGCTTGGGTATAAAACAAAACATGAAACCAATAATATAAAAATGTATATTTTTCTTTTCTTCCAGACCTTCAAACTCAAAAGGAGGAACTTTAGGTCGCTTTTCTCTGAAGGTTCAGACGAAACGCGGTACAAAATTCATCAACCACAGTATACCACACGGTCCAACAATATCCGTCTGCTATGCCTTTGAGAAAGAAAAATATTTGTAAGATAAGAAAGGAGAGAGAATTACTTTTATTGCTTGTGTATGATGGCTCAAATATGTGTCCCTATTTATACATGTATGGGATCTTTACTTTCAACTTTCATTTAAGTTCATTCTTTATTGAGAATGGACATCCATGTTGATCCTTATCACGAACACTCCCTCTTGGATGTCCATTTAGGATTATGCCTCATTAAAATTTTATTAAAGGAAAACCCAATGGAAAAAAACCTTAGTGAAGGAAAAAGAGTACAATATCCTTTGTGATGGGGACTGTCTCATTAAAAATCTTGTCAAGAAAAATCCAATGGAAAAAACCTGACCAAGGAAAAAAGAGTACAGTCTCCTCCTCTTGTCGACATCATTTAATGTCTCGAAATCGGCGCATCCCAATCTCATGTACCAATCTATTAAAGGAGGATTTTGGGAGTGACTTCGTGAATAAATCTGCTAGATTGTCACTTGAGTAGATCTGTTGGACATCAATTGTCCCTTGATTTTGAAGATCATGAGTGTAGAAGAATTTGGGAGAAATATGCTTTGTTCTATCACCTTTGATATATCCGCCTTTAAGTTGAGCAATGCATGCTGTATTATCCTCAAACAGGACAGTTGGAGCTATCTTATGATCAATCAGTCCACATGATGACAGAATATATTGGATCAAACTCCTGAGCCAAAAACCCTCGCGACTTACTTCATGAATTGCTAGTATTTCGGCATGATTAGAGGATGTTGCAGCAATCGTCTGTTTCGTGGACCTCCATGATATCGTTGTTCCACCATATGTGAACAGGTATCCTGTTTGAGATCTCCCTTTATGTGGATCAGACAAGCATCCAGCATTTGTATAGCCAACTAGTTGTGACTTGGATCCATAGGGATAAAACAATCCCATATCAACCGTTCCATGAAGATATCGAAAGATTTGTTTGATTCCATTCCAATGTCTTCTGGTTGGAGAGGAACTATATCTTGCTAGTAAATTCACATCAAATGATATATCAGGTCTTGTATTATTAGCAAGATACATTATTAGCGCTCCAATAGCACTGAGATATGGTACTTCAGGACCAAGGATATTTTTATTTTCTTCTTTAGGACGGAATTGATCATTTTCCACATCCAAAGATCTTACGATCATTGGGGTACTCAAGGGATGTCACTTATCCATATAAAATCTTTTCAAGATCTTCTCTGTGTATGTTGTTTGATGAATAAAGATCCCATTTTTTATATGCTCGATCTGTAGGCCGAGACAAAATTTAGTCCTTCCAATATCTTTCATCTCAAATTCTTCTTTTAGAGTTTTTATAATTGTTGGAATCTCTTCAGGAGTCCCAATGATATTTAAATCATCAATGTACACAGCAATCATAATGAATCCAGATGCATATTTCTTTATGAAAACACATGAACAGATATCATCATTCTTGAATCCATTTTTGGCCAGATACTCAGTAAGACAATTATACCACATTCGTCCAGACTGCTTTAGACCGTATAAAGATCTTTGCAATTTGACTGAGTATAACCCTTGAGAATATTCATTGGATGGTTTAGATATCTTTAGTCCTTTAGGAACTTTCATATAGATATCACGATCTAATGAGCCGTATAAGTAGGCTGTTACCACATCTATTAAATGCATATGCAGTTTATGATATGCAGATAAACTGACCAAATAACGTAATGTTATCGCATCCACTACAGGGGAATACATTTCTTCATAATCTATACCGGGCCTTTGTGAAAAACCTTGTGCCACAAGTCGTACTTTGTAGCGCACAACTTCATTTTTCTCATTTCGTTTTCTCACAAATACCCATCGGTATCCAACAGGTTTTACATCTTCAGATGTACGGACTACAGGTCCAAAGACTTCACGTTTTGCAAGTAAGTCTAATTCAGCCTTCATGGCTTCTTCCCATTTCGGCCAAACATTTCTTTGTCGATATTCTTCGACTGATCTTGACTCAAGATCCTTACTTTTCATGCATGATATTTAATGCCACATTATATGCAAATATTTCATTGACAATTGTCTTATTTCGGTCCCATTTTTCTCCTGTAAAGACATAATTTATCGAGATCTCGTCATTTTCACAATTTTAAGGTACCTGAACATCTTCTGGCCTTAAAATTATATAAGAATTTTGGACAACTGCAGGTGTCTTTACTGTGTCTTTTTCAATAGGAATAGTATTTACCTCTTTTCTCTTTCGAGGATTTTTGTCTTTGGAACTGACAGGCCTGCCACGCTTCTGGCATGTATTTGCTTCAGTGGCAATTTGTCCAACTGGGACATCAATTCGAATTGGGGTATTTTCCGCTGGTATATAAGATTTGGTTATCCTCTTTGTATCGGAAAATGCATCAGGCAATTCATTTGCTATTCTTTGCAAATGTATAATCTTTTAAACTTCTAGTTCACATTGCCCTGATCGAGGATCTATTTGTATCAACGATAATGCATTCCAATTAAGTTCCTTTTCAAGAAGCTTATTCTCTCCCCCTAATATTGGAAATTTTGATTCATCAAAATGACAATCCGCAAACCGAGCTTTAAATACATCTCCAGTTTGTATCTCAAGATATACCTCACTATAGAGGGAGAATCATATCCAACATATATTCCCAATTTTTTTGGGGTCTAATTTTGGTGCGATTAGGTGGTGCAATGGGAGCATATATCGCACATCTGAATATTCTTAAATGGGAAACATTTGGCTGCTGGCCAAATGCTAATTGCATAGGAGAGAACTGATGGTAACTCGTTGGTCTCAAACGAATAAGTGCTGCGGCATGTAAAATAGCATGCCCCAAAACCGAGGTTGGGAGATTTGTTCTCATAAGTAAGGGTCTAGCAATTAATTGGAGGCGTTTAATAAGTGATTCTGCTAACCCATTTTGTGTGTGAACATGAGCTACTGGATGTTTAACACTTATTCCATTAGCCATACAATAAGCATCAAAAGCTTGGGAAGTAAATTCACCAGCATTATCAAGGCGAATTGCTTTGATTAGATTTTCTGAAAATTGTGCTTTTAATCGAATAATTTGAGCCAGTAATCTCGCAAACGTCAGGTTGCGAGAAGATAATAAGCATACATGTGACCATCTCGAAGATGCGTCTATCAGGACCATAAAATATCTAAAAGATCCACATGGTGGATGAATAGATCCACATATATCACCTTGAATCCTTTCTAGGAATTCAGGGGACTCAAATCAAATCTTTACTGGTGATGGCCTTAAAATTAACTTCCAGAACATGCAGCACAACAAAATTCACTAGATTTAAGAATCTTCTGGTTCTTTAGTGAATGTCCATGAGAGTTTTCAATAATTCTCCGCATCATGGTTGTTCTCGGATGACCCAATCGATCATGTCAAGTTATGAATTCATTTGGGTTAGTAAACTTCTGGTTTACAATGACATGTGATTCAATTGCACTAATTTTGGTATAATATAACTCAGATGAAAGTGAGATTAACTTTTCTAATATAACATTTTTATTTAAATCATGAGTATAAGTACTAATGATTTTCCTCATTCATAGTCTCAATATGATATCCATTTCGGCGAATATCTTTTAAAGCTCAACAAGTTTCTTAGAGACTTGGTAGACAATAGTGCATTATTTATTATGAATTTTGTTCCTCCAGAAAACAAAATTATAGCTCTTCTAGCGCCTTCAATCACATTGCCTGAGCCAATAATAGTGTTAATATATTCTTCTTTTGGCACAAGATGGGTAAAATATATATTACTTTTGAGAATGGTGTGTGAACTTGCACTATCCGCAAGGCAAATATCTTCACTATATGTCCTTGCTATTCTCTTCAAAGACAAATAATAATAAAATGAGTAGTATATACAGTTAAATTGAATACTTGATCGGAATTATTTTTCTAAGAAACACTGTACATAAAAATAATGTCATATACTAAAATTTTATTTTAAAACTTGACACATTTAATGATTTCAAAATTCATAAATATTAATATTTCATTATTTATATACATCATATTTGAAACTTAAATACATAGAAAATAAAACTTAACAATAAGTTTTTTACATTATTTATTTACATGGATACTTAACAATCCCATATATTAAACTATTCCATCATTAATCAAATGACCAATATTCCATTTAGGATTCTCAAAGAAATCAGATAAATCATAATGAGTGGTGAAATTTTCAGCATCATTTGAAACAAAATTCGTTTCAAATGCCTTTGTCGTCCTTTTTTAAAGATGTTTGATAAAAATCGACTAGGTGCCTTGGGGTATGACAGGTACGTGACCAATAGCCCTTTCCACCACAACGGAAACACTTATCCTCTGTTGATTTATTTTGCCCAATATTTCCTTCTTTATCCCACTTCTGGTGAGATCATCTCTTTTGAATATAATTCTTTTTCCTTCCATAATTTTTCTTGTTACTAAAGCCTTGCCATTTACCTCTTCTAGGTAATGATTTGTTGCATTTATTTCAGGAAATGGGACGGTGCCAGCTGAGCGCGCTTCATGATTCTTTAAGAGCAACTCATTGTTGCGTTCAGCAACAAGAAGGCAAGAAATTAGCTCAGAATATTTTTTTAAATCCTTTTTCTCGATACTGCTACTGCAGGAGCACATTCGAGGCATGGAAGATCGAGAAAGTTTTCTCTGACATATCATTATCAGATATCTTTTTCCCACATAATTTCATTCGTGAGGTGATTCGAAACATTGCCAAATTATATTCATTTTTGGATTTAAAATCCTGTAGATGCAAGTGCGTCAATTCATATCGGGCTTGAGAAAGTATCACCGTCTTTTGATGATTATACCTTTCTTCAAGGTCTTTCCAAAGATCTGCATGATCTTTTAATGTGAGATATTCATTTTTCAATCCTTCGTCAAGATGACAACGAAGAAAAATCATAGCTTTGGCTTTATCCTTTTGGAATGCATTATTTTCAGCCTTAATAGTATCTCCAAGATCCATTGAATCAAGATAGATTTCAGCATCTAATATCCATGATAAATAATTGTTTCCAGATATATCAAGAGCATTGCATTCAAGATGAGAGAGTTTCGACATAATGAAAATTTGTTACCTGAGTCTTCCTAAAAATATGATCAAAGTCTCGTGCTGATAACGTGTTGTAAAATAAATAAGGAAGATATAATAAATATAAAATAGAGAAATATAAATATGCTCTTATCTCACTATAATATAAGTAATCTATATATATTTACTAATATTATAATTATTGTAGTTTAAAACCACACAGATAATGAGATAAAAGAGAGAGAAGAATATTTGTAAGATAAGAAAGGAGAGAGAATTGTTTTTATTGCTTGTGTATGATAGCTCAGATATGTGCCTCTTATTTATACATGTACGGGTCTTTATTTTCAACTTTCATTTAAGTTCATTCTTTCTTGAGAATGGACATCTACATTGATTCTTATCACAACAGGTATTTATTTATTTATTTATTTTTTGGGTCTTGGGTTAAGCCCAAAGAACCGTACTTGATCCTTATACCCGACCCAAACCCATTCTGATCGTCGCGCCAAGATTCTTGTTTCCATGGCTGTCGCGACCTAACCACAACAGATGTCTTCCAGGAATGGTTGAACCTTGCCAATGTCTTCTTTTGACTTGATTGGTTGGGTGATATTCAGACTATCTGTTTCAATTATTACACTCTCCATATCTAAATTTTCTGCTGTCAGGGCTGAACATGCTATAATTTTTTAAGCTGAACCAGTTACAATGCATCCATTATGGTCCCTAAACACTACAACAACTGCTCCTTTTACAGAATTTTTATTAAATGATGCATCTACATTCCTTTGATCCAGCCATTTAGTGGTGGCCTCCAGGTAATGCTCCCACCTTTGCTATTCCTATTGATGTTGTTATTTAAATCTGCAGTGTTCACTGGGTCTGAGAATTCCACTTCCAATATTCTTGCTCTGAGTATGCACTGCCTGGATGCCTTTTCATATCTCCCAAATCAAACATCTAGCTTTGTTTGTATACATTCTGTATTCTGATCCGAAGAGCTTATCTTCATGTTTTCTACAAGGTCCAGCATCCATTTCCCAGATGTTGTAACTATCTATGGCCTTGGGCTGCACTGAATTTGTGCACCGAACCATACTGCTCTAATCCAGGGACATAAGAGCAACTCATGTTCGGTTGTCTCCTGCTCCTACATACATAATGGGCAAACAAGGATATTAGTAATCCTTCTTTTATATAGGTTAGTGAATACCAGAATAATATTATGCGAAGCCTTCCAAAGGAACATCCTAATCTTATGCGGGATCATTAAATCCCATATTTCTTTTCACAACTCCTCTATGTTCTCACTAGTCCATGAGACATTCTGAGTATTACTTGTATTTTCTTTCCTAATTAAGTGGTACCCAGTTCTAACTGTATATTTTTCATCTGCTCTATATGGCCATATGAATCTATCCTGGTCATTAATTATGCTGACTGGAGTTCTTCTAATTTTTTCCACAATGTCATCTTGAAACCTCTCTCTTAATTTAGCTAAAGTTCCATCCAACACCTTCATCAATCCGATCTTTCACCATATTCATGTATTCATTCCTCTGTCCTTGTATTGTCCCTATCCCTAGCACTCATTTGTCTTCCCATATCCTCACTTTATCCTCCTTGCCTATATCCCATCTTCCATTCCACAGCCAAAAATCCCTCTCCTCTATAATACTTTGCCAAACCCAAGATGAAGATCTCCCACCCTCTCCTCTTTGAACTGACAAGGAAAATAAATAGCCTTGAGAACTTGGACCCATATAGCATTAGAGTTCTCAAAAAATTCTCCAAGCTTGTTTGGCATGAAAGGCTAGGTTTTGATCATGCAAATTCTTAAAGCCTAAGCCTCCTTCCCTTTTGCTAATGCACAATTTAGACCAACTCTTCCAATGAATCCCTCTCTTTTTTCCAATCGAGGCCCACCAAAATCTAGCTATCCTATTGCTCAACCTCTGACAGAACCTTTTAAGAATGCATACAACATTCATGACATAAGATGGAATGGCCTGTAATACAACTTTGATTAAAACTTCTTTCCATGCCATATCTAGGAGAAGATCCTATTGAAGTATCTAGGTATATATGCTTAATTGTCATATGCCTTAAGGCTGCGTTTGGAAGGGAGACAGAGATTGAGACTGAATTAAGTCGCTG
Organism: Arachis ipaensis; assembly: GCF_000816755.2. NCBI lineage: Eukaryota > Viridiplantae > Streptophyta > Magnoliopsida > Fabales > Fabaceae > Arachis > Arachis ipaensis. The sequence continues at coordinate 148,867,603 of NC_029789.2, read as the reverse complement.
TATTGTGTTCGGTGTAAAATATATTGGACTGAGTTATGACTCAGTATTATGTTTAATTTAAAATAAATATGGAGATTGGGGGTAGATTTGGAATTTGAAAAGTTAAATTAAGATATTTTTGAAAAGAAATGTTATTAAAGTTTCAGTCTCCATTCCCAAAATTTCAGTCCTTTGTGTTCCCACTTTCTGGAGGTACTGAAAGGATTGAAATTTTGCGAACGAAAACTGAAATTTTAGTTCCAATCTCTGGCCACCAAACACCCAGTTCCTCAGTCTCAGTCCCAATTCCCCTAACCAAACGCTAACTAAGGGCTTAAACTACCACAAATATTAATAATTTCACCGACACTCACCTCTAACTTTCTCTGTTAGCAATCACATCATCACCAAACTCTACAAGACTTAATATAGACCACAGCTACAACAACTATCTATTAGTCCAATTCTTACCTAATCAATTTGATAATATTCATGCAAGCTTAAATTCATGCTAGCACCATGCATTCACACACTTGGAACAAGCATCACAGCATTTTATCATCAAAATTGTAAGGTATAGCAGGTCAAATTTAAAGGGGGAGTGAATTATCACTAATGTCTTACACTGCTAATTCTTTGCCGATTAAGTCTGACCGAGAGATGCTTGATCTCGAAGGCAATGATAACCCAACTGCACACTCCTTCAAATCTTCATCTACCAACTTACCAGAACACAAACCTTGTGAAACCTTAAGATGTGTATGATAGCTTTAATTTTGGAGGATATTTTGTCTTCAAAGATCGAAACTCACTAATATACCCTTCTAAAGCACTCCAAACAAATCTCCTAACGAACCAATCTAAAGCACTCGCCACCGCCTCGCCCCACCTACAATCACCCTGGCTCACATTCCTTACTCTAGTCACCGCCTAAGATATAAAGAAGAAAAGGTCTTAAATCAACCATGGTAAAGGTTTCAATGATGAGGAAAAAGAAAGAAAATATGCAATACACCATGGAAAGAAGGAAGACCCAATATTTAGCTTATTTAGTTAGACAATTATATTCCTTCTTTTTTATGTGCATTTTGAAAATTCCTAAATTACCCCATCCTATTGACCTGCCCAAGTGCCTGTTGTCACTATCACATCTCCTTCAAGACCAGCCACCATGAAAGGTTCCACACAGGAGAGGGGGTGAGGGACCCCTTCAGAAATTTGTGTCCACATCCTCTTCCTCCAATCTTCCACCATGCTTCCCACCTCTTTTAGTTCCAGCCGTACACGTCAATGATGGGTCCTTTGTTGGTGTCTGGAAATGCCACACCCTATTCTGGTCTCAGCATAAATATTGTTAGAGAGTACCAACAGAAATAGAAAAGAACTATCCTGGTTCATGAATGGTTATATTAGTTCACGGTCTTATTTCATTTAATCCAAGACACATGTCGGAGAGAATGAACAAGCAAATGTTAGCTTTATGCTTGTGGTACTAAAGTTAACAAATGCAAATGCCTAATAGTCCCTAGTTGGTCACAACTGAAAGTTTTTATTAAAAGAAATAGTGAAAGATGCAACAAATTCATAGAAAGGCACAATGAAAATAAGACGGCACAACACATCCACAAATTGGGTTTTACAAAATAATAATAATAATAATAATTATAATAATAATAATAATAATTAAAAAACCACTAATCTCACTTTTTCCTTTACAATACCATAAACAGAAAACACTGAAACAAATCAAGAAATGATAACAAAAACTTATTAGGCAGGTAGATTCTTTAGTTTAGGAATCAATTTAAAGTACAATGCAATGCTGTTCCCACTTTATGGGTAGCTACTAGCTAGTCTATCCGCTACGCGGCTACGGACTAAATCTCCAAAGTAATCCCTTAAATTCATGACTTTCACAACTTTAGCCCTTCAAATCCAAAATTCATTATAATAGTTCTCGAGATTCATCTCTGGGCACCATATTAGTCATTGGACCTTTTCTAGCACCGAGTCAACGAACAAAGTGCTGAACTAATTTTGACTTACCACCCTAGATATAGGGTTAAACGACGTCGTTTTGTTTTGGTGCTTAAACAAGGCAAAACGAGAAGACGAAGAAGAGTTTATATGATATGCAAACCGTTTTATCTCTCCCTATCCTCCAAAACAACATTGTTTTCGCCTTGTTTAAGCGCCAAAACAAAACAACATCATGTATCCTTGTGTTTAGCGTAGAAATTCAGAGCTAGCTCGGTATTCCATTTGTCGACTCAATGCCAAAAAGGGTCCAGGGATCAATATGGTGCCTGGAATTAGATCTCGGGGACTAGTATAGTAAATTTTGAATTTGAGGGACTAAAATAGTGAAAGGCGTGAATCTCAGGGACTACTATAAGGATTTAGTCATCCGCTATGCTTTAGAAGTCATAAACTTTCAAGAAGGTTTCTTTTGTTTTACTGGGATGCTTCCTGCAGTTGAATTCAAAGTACTGGGTTTCGTAAACCAAGTAGTATAGAGAAACTGTTTATGTTGTCCTACATGATTGCAAATGAGGCGAAGCTTTTGTCTCTCTCTCATCCATCTCAACACTATCTTCATATGTTGCTTGCCTTTCAAATCTTTCAATCCAACCTCCTGAAACAGTTTAGACAGTTACTCAATGGGCTCAATCTACTGATTAAACAGGTAAAGTTTAATTATGAGTTTCAGTATATACTTAAGCAACTTTGATCATTATCCCCTAGTAGAAGTAGCTGTAGTATGTTTGTAATTTGCTGAATAATAAGATTTATTGGAGTAAACAAAATCAAAATTTAATCCTTACTCAATAATGTTCAGTTCAATGTTATTCCTTCCTTTATTCACTTAGCAAGCAACAGCACATTACTCGCAAAGATGACGGAAGAAAGAGTATCAAAAATATTTATAGCACTATATGTATACCTTGACATGTTCCCAGGTGTCTTGAACGGTGAGGGGACCATGCTCCTTCACAATATCAAATAGCACTCTAGTGATGGTGAGTCTCTGCTCCGGTGGAGTCTTAAGTTCTATTGGTCCCATCTTCGGCTTCGGTTTCTTGGCAAACAACCTTATTGCTGTCCCCAACATGCTGGTGAGTTGCGCAATTGCAGCGCAAGCAGTCAAATTAGAGAAATGTTGAGTATTGACGCCTCTTGAAGCAGTGGAGATTACAGACGCGTTGGAGTTGTGATTAGGGACGATGCGGGTCTCTTGGAGAGTTGGAGTGCTCCAAACCCAGCTACATCAGTGGAGGAGGCTGAAGCAAGGGGCTGCTATTTGGGCTTCTAGTTTTGGACATATAGGTGTTATAGGGCAGGTTTTGAAATCGGATCGGTCAATAAATTGTTCTAGTTATTAGTAAAATTATTGATTCAACTGCTAAAATTGGTTTGTATTAAAATAATAAATAAACATACTAATTTAACAATTTAACATTTAGTTTTCATTAAACTAGATTATATCACTATTGTATTGAATAAACAAAAGCTCATGTTTCAACTCAGTTTTAACAAAGATTAAACTGATTATATTAAACAAATAAAAGATCATGTTTCAACATAATTTTAACATAGGTAAGCAATATTTTTAGCAAATAGCAGAATGATCACAATTTTAACTAGATCACAGCACACAAAAAAAAGCAACAAAATAGAGTACAGCACGACAGCAGTGAGCAGATTAATCATTTAATAATTCAATCTGAGTAGCACTAGTAATTGTAGAATTTTAAACCGATGAACAAAGAAACAAGAATCAAAAAGAAAAAAACAAAACAAAACAAAAACAATATCTGAGTAACACTAGTAAAATTCTAAACTTTTTTTTTTCACTTCTGAACATAGCATAAAAAAACGAAAAACAAACACTAGCAGTGAATAATGACCTTCGATCTGAGCAGCTTGGACAGAGTATGATGGAAGATAGTTGAGTGCGACATAAGCAGCATGACAACTAGACGACAACCACGATTATTCCTTCTTCACTTCACCACTAATGAGTTATGAGTCACGATTCACGAGATACTTTTCAAGGACAAAGTTCAAACAGGAATATCGTTCATATATAAATTTTTATAAAAGATTAAAAGATATGAATGTCTTTTTGATATGTGTGTGTGAGACTTAAAGGATATGAATGTCTTTTTTAAAGACATAATAATAATTTTTGACAAAGGAATATAAAGGTCATTTATTAAAAGATTGAGGATAAAATAACAACCTAATAAAAAGGAGGACATAAAGAAAAATATCCTAAAAGAATAAGTGCAAAGAAAGTCCCTAAAGGAAAGAGACAGAATAAAATAAAATGAGATAGATTGAAATAAAATATTAAACCGAAACAAAGTGAAACAGAATGAGGCGGATGAAAACAAAATAAAATAGAATAAGACAGACTAAAAACAAAATGAGGAAGGCTGCTAAAACTAAATAAGCCAGAATGTGATAGAATTGAAGGCAGAATACTTACTAATGAACATTCTTAAAAGCTTTATAAGAGAATGATAATGAAGAAATGTCTCAGGCCTAATGAATGGTTAAATGTTTGCTTAGCAAGGTTGAGAGTTCCATCTCGCTTGTCCAATGCATAGACTATATGAATGCGGGTTTCTGGTTTTATCCTACCCACGGAGTGTTTGACTATGTGTGTATATTATAGCGCCAAGTTTTGTGATAATTGGCGGTTGTCATTGACTAATGGTATTCTTAATCATTCGATACATGTATACAGACTGACGCAATCGAAAAGTTGTATCTGAGACTTGTTCCCAAGTAATGTCGGGTTGCTGGTAGTGAACCAACACATAAATTCATGGCATGCATGCGTAGGACAGACATGCATCATGATTGTCTGCAGAATATTCTCTGTAATCTTGTGTTGTGTTTGATTCTTTATTATTGTGCTTTGTAACTTGTAATTTGTGATTTGTCTATGATTGTCTACTGTTATTGACTTACTATTATGAAATTGACGAAAATACTAAATGTTAATGGAAAAAAACTGTAAAGAATTATAAGAAAATGTAAGGAATAATGTGAAAAGGAATTAAGACTAAAATAGCCACGAGATAAAAGAAAGCTAAAATTGTATAACCTATGATTGAAATAATAACGTGTATCATTATCCCTACGCTAGAGTCTTATCCAAGGACCGATAAGCAAATTATTTCTCTCGTTAGTATCCTACTGAAAACCGTAGATTTTCGCCCTTTTCCTTCACTATTCCTACAGGGGTTGAAGAGGTGGTACTACCCCCCTTTTGCTACAATCCAAACTTGAAATGTGTTTACCTTTTAAAAACGCCCAACGGCCAACGCTATATAAAGCTATGAAATCTAGAGTGTTTTTCCTCTCCTTGTTAATATTTTCTTGATGGGTAAGACTTTACTAACTTGGATGCCATACTATAAGCTTTTTGAATTGGCTAGGACTCAGATGTCATATGTCTATAAGAGTCTGTACTATATATGTAGTGTAACATACTAAAGGAGTCTAAATTTAGGATATGTGATGTTGTATGACTAATGTTGTTTTAGTCTCTTGATGTATGTATGAAGCCCTTGCGACATTATGTGACATATTTAGTTTGAGGAAGTATAGGAAATCAATACATGTACCGTACAATGTATATAATGGGGTTAATTTTAAATTAAAATTAAAGTATTGGATGTTTATTTAAAACTATTCACATATACTTATTTTAGAATAATAAAAGTGTATTTGTGTAATCAGTTTCAAGTATTTTAAATTGGATGTTCGATTTAGTAAGATATTAAATGTTTATTATCTTTGGTAGTTAGATTCTGAATAATATGAGTATATTGTATTTGATAAATTAGTAGTATTTTATCTTAAATGTTTAAATTTATATGATAGCAAATGGTTAATTTTAATTTTTTATTCATATTAGGCCAAAAAATCAACTCATTATATACATTATATACTTACTCCATTAGTCCCTAGCGAAATTCATTCGGTTTTTATACCTTGCTCGTATATTGAATGCATCTTTTTTAGTCTTTATCTATTTTACGTATGTCGTGAAACCAAGCAAATATAGCTAGTGGATAATGTGCACATTCACGGGTCATTGTGATAGGTTGAATAATATATAAATTAAATAAAAGTTTAGAATTTATAAGTTGACAGATTAATAATACTTGACAATTGGCATTAGTCACGACATGCTAAAAAATTAAGTTGTTATAAAAATATAAATCATAATAAAAAAAGTGATAAATGCTAAAAATTTATCTATTGAAAAAAATATGCTTAGATTCTTTTTGAGGATTAAAGTAAAATTAAATGTCTAATTACCATTAAAAATTGAATTTTAGTGCAAAAAGAATAATGAAAGCCACTCATGTACTAAATTTAAATATGAAAAATTGTAGAATTATTATTATAAATGTGAAAAAATTAATCATGATAAAAGAATTTGTGCTAGAGATAACTATGTCCATAGTAAATCCAAATGTCATCAGATATGATCCACAGAAAAAAAAAAGAGCAAAATAATGGGATGGAAGAGTCAAGTCAATGAGGGATAAGAAGTTTCTAAGCTAGTATCTCAGCAAAATTTTGGGAAGACTAACAATCCACATGATCAAATGAAAGGGAGACAAGTGGCAATGCAAAAAATTCAAGACAATGATGAAGGGGATGATCTTGAAGAAATAAACGGAGATGGGAAAGTCACCAAAAAAAAAACGGAGATGGGAACACTAATGTCTTAAAATTAGGTGATGGTACC
>NC_029789.2:148859089-148860838 GCF_000816755.2 Arachis ipaensis | reverse complement strand
TAAAAAAATCAACAAGTCAGTGGATCAGAATCATCTAACTAATGGTAATTTTTTATTTACCTAATGGACACTTAATACGTAGGTTAGTGTTAATATGATTAAAACTGATACGAAACATAACCCAGGATAAGATGGAAGATAAAAAAAAGAATTCTTCTACTTCAATTTGATTTTCTGATGTAACAGTTAAGGAAATTACTTTATTTTATCTGTTCACACCCAAGTTTCTCAAAAAAATTCAAACAAAATTTCATTCATCAAAATTAAGAAAAAAATGACTACCAGATTTTAGAAGGTTTTTATACCTCTTAAATTTAAAACCCTAATTCATAAATTTACTAGAATAAAATATGAGTCGAATCATAATTGGGCCTAAAACAAATAAATAACAAAAATAAAATAAATATAGAATAAATTCTAAGAAAGTGACGTCTTTTTTAATTCATTTTGTCTAATGAGAGTCTTCAATGCATCTTATAAAATAGTAAAACGTGTGACTTTTGATAATCATTAATCATTATTTTATCCAATTCTTGATGCATCTCTTGAACACATGATTTAGCCATATTTATAAAACCTTCTTTTATTCTCTCAGTTTGTCCCATAAGGATCGTATCAAAAACTTTGATAAGGTGATCAAAACTTTGTTATACAAGTTAATAATTATAAAATCATGAAAGACAGCTTCAATTAGATGGTATAATGGGATAGAAAACCTATTATATATATATTTTTTATATTACATTATTGAGGTATAATTCTTTTGCTGTTTTTTATAAAATGAATTGTTTGTATCAAATTAATTTTTTTATTAAAAGTTTTATTTCTGACTACCAGTTTTATAGGTTATTGTTTAAGGTTTATTAATTTAAAATATAAATAATATTTTTTTTGCAATTATTAGAGTGTATATGTTATTTACTAATGTTTTCTATATCTTAATTATTTAATTTTAGTATTAATCATGTTAATTCAATTAAATAGCTGTTAAAAGTTGCAACGTTGGATTTTTTATTGCTTTTTTTTAGCAGAATTTGATATAAGTCCTACCAAATTTTTTTTTAAGGATAAAATATTATTTTAATTTCTAAGATTAAGACTAAATTTTAATTTGTTCTCTAACATTTTAAACGTATTATTTTTATCTCAACAAATTTTAAATAGATTCAATGTGGTTCTATCGTTAAATTTAACACTCATAGTTAACAGAATGAGTTGTGTGAACGTTAATATCGTTACTAGTTAAGTCATATATCTTCTTTAATGTGTTAGAAAAATAAAACCAAAATCTTTTTATAACACTTTTTTTTCTTAATTTTTATTTGAGGAGTGCTAAGAGGCTAACAAGTTTTGTGATTTGTAGCCATCAATTAGCCAACATTAGTATTTTTAATAATGTGAGATTTCATCCAATGGTGTAAGATTACTCAATTTTCCTTTGTTGGTTAAGTATTAGCTAGATTTTAATAAAAATGTTGGCCCCTAGACTTTCTCTTTTTATTTTGTATAAAATTCTAAATCCTAATAATCAATCATCAACGCTTCTAAATCAAAGAAAAAACTTTTATATTAGTGATTATCCGTAGATCGATTTTACTTGCATATTAAAATCGAATGCTATTGACTTTTCAATATGTGAATTGTTTGTGTCAAATTTAATGATAAAACAATATTAAAATCGTTTAAAATTTTTTTGAAATTAAAATAAAATATTTAAAAATTTTTAAATTGAAATAGGATATTTCAAAT
>NC_029789.2:148853415-148859034 GCF_000816755.2 Arachis ipaensis | reverse complement strand
GATTCGTCCTAATATTGGAAATTAAAATAATATTTTATATTTTTTTATTAAAAGTGTTATATTGTGTATTTTTTATTATTTCTTTTTGTTTGTTGCATCCATATTTATATACAATTTAAAAGGTTAGCTGTGGGTAGAGTTTGTTATGTTAAAACTATTAAAATCTTTTTTAATTAGAATTTTCATATATCATGTATCCTTTTTAACATTGTGATTTTTAGTTTTTTTGTGCATCCACGGGCATTCAATATGTATATAATATAATTCTCAATAAACGTATCTCATTTATAGTGCGAATAAATACTTATGAACATATTTTATTTTCTTTTTAAATGAAATATATTTAAAAAATATTTTTTATTTTATCTTGATTGTATTTGTGATAGATTTTTAACGTATTAACGAGCAATGTTAGGGGATCAATAATTTTTGTGATTTGTAGCCATCAAATAGCCATCAATGATGATTTTAATGGTGTGAGATTTCATCCAATGACTCACTTTTCTTTGCTGGTTACATGCTAGCCAGAATTTAACAAAATTGCTGACTCCCTAGACTTTTTCTTTTTACTTATCTCGTTCTCTAACAAACTCGTCTTATATAAAAATGAGATATATAATACATGAAAAAATATAAAATTTTTAAACTCGTAACTTTATTTGTAAATTTAGTATTTATTTTATTTATTTAGATTTTTATATCTATTGATCTTATAAATGTAATCTCATATTATAACTAATTTTTAAATATTGTTTGAAAATTAAACAAATTTTAATTTTTTATTTATAACCGTTATATTAAAATTTAAAATCGAAACATATTAGCATTTGCACTCATATTAGATAAAACTTTTTCTTTCAATTCCCTTGTTTTAATCCCACTTAAATCTTAACAAAACTCATTAGTGAATGTAATTAACATCTTACACATAGGCCATAGCATAGTTGTTCAATAATTTTTGTTGTTAAATAACTTAAAAATATAGGCAACACAAGATTCTTACAGTAATTACACTACTAACTAGGAATACTAAAACACAGATTTAACATGAAGTAAGCGGTAGTATAGGTGCTTACCAGATAGAGCAGCAAAAAAGTTTTTTTCTATTTATAAAATTTGATAATTTTATTTTATATGTGTGATTTGTTTCAGCATAATTAACAACCTGTGCGATGAGATTCCAGGAATATCTGTGTCATACTGGAACAGTCCTAGAAGATGCAGTTTGGTGCTGCTCAGAAGTAGTGATCTCAGCAGCTTCTTCGTCTTCTTCATTCTCGCCGCTCAACTCCTCCAACGATTTCCCTTTCGATTCCGGCACCAGCAACGTGAAGAACATCCCAAGACAGTTGCACACAGCAAGCAGAATAAGAGTATCCTTCATCCCAATACCAGCAGGGTACCCTGCATCTCTTTTACTAGGATCTTTGCTCTGTGAAGCGTACAAGAACCCGAACGCACCCACAATGGCCCCGGCCTTTCCGGCGGCCGAGGATATCCCATGGCAAGTGGACCTCAACCTGGCCGGAAAGATCTCGGCCGGGACAACAAAAGTGGTGGCGTTGGGACCGAAATTGGCGAAGAAGAAAGTAAGAGAGTACATGACCAAGAAACCAATCCTGTGTTCCTTCTGTGTCCAGTGATGGTATGGAATGGCGAGGGCGAACATGAAGACAGTCATGAAGAAGAAGCCCATTAGTTGGATGAAGAATCGACCCAAGTAGTCTATGAATGCCACAGTGAACCAGTAGCCAGGGACAGTGCCACAGAGCGCAATGAGTGTCTGAGCTCTAGCAACCCTGTAAACCTCGTGGATGGCGTTCATTTTAGCCGCCGGAGGAAGCCACCCGATGCTAGTATAGATGTCCTTCTGGAAAAGGTTTGAACTGTAATACGCAATGTCCAGTAGAAACCAAGTGGTAGTTGTTCCAAGTAAGTGCAGGCCGTGGCGGCGGGCGAATTCCCTTGTAAACAATCCAAAGCTGTTGTTATCTTTCACCGCCATCGCGTCCACCTTCTCCTGCTCCGCTACAATCTCAACTTGCAGCACTTTTGACATGTCTTGCGCCGCCTGTTTCGCGTTCCGGGCCACCAGCGCCGTGTACCTCGCCGTCTCCGGCATCTTCATCCGCCAATAGTATGTTAGGGCGGCAGGCACAGCGCCGAACATCAAGATGATCCGCCACACGTAATCTGCTTCAGGGACAAGGGACGCCTTTGGATCCACGTTGTACGGCGGTGCCTTATAGGCGTGGTCAAACGCCGTGGACACAATGAGTGACACAATTCCACCAACCAAAATCCCGAATCCCTGCATAGCGAAAACCGCCGCTATGAAGGCGCCGCGGGTCTTCTTGTTGGCGTACTCCGACATAATTGTGGCGGAGAGAGGGTAATCGCCACCAATCCCAAAGCCAAGCCAGAACCTGAAGAAACAGAGCGTGGATATGACGCCCTTGGCGCTCTTGCCAAAGGACAAACCAGAAGCAAGAGAGGACACAACCATGAGAGCAAGCGTGACTCCATAAACCTTCTTCCTACCAAGTTTGTCACCCAACCAACCGAAGAAGAGCTGGCCTGCTAGAGTGCCGCAGAGGGCAACGCCGTTAACTGCGCATGAGACATTCGGAGGCAGAGTCCCGGGCTTTGGCGCCCCTTCGTGTGTGTAGTATATGCGTCCCAGCAACTTTGTGACGTTGGCTATGCTGAAAAGATCATAAGCATCTGTAAAGAATCCCATGCCGGCGATCACTATGGCCGTGAAGTGATACCATTGCGTCTTTGCTGCGTCAAGTGCAGTAAGCACTCCCAGTTGATCTCCACCTCCAGCCATCTCAACTGCTTCTCTTAAGACCTCTGCAAAAGTAATATCAACTGAAGCTTTTAAGAAGCATAAATAAATATCTCTTTCGTTTTTATATTAAAATTAACAATAAAAAATAAAAATAAATGATCGAAAAAATTATGTAGGAGCATCATTTCTCTAAACTCAACACCTCTAGCTAGTAGCTACTTGGCCTTAATTGAACCCCTTGCATTGGTATTCTACAATACTTTAACTCTTATTTAATTATCGAAAATGTTTAGTAACCAAAGAAAATCAGCCAAAAGTCATAACTTATCTTATTTAGCATTTATTAATTGTTGCGACAATTAATGAATGTTAAATAAGGCAAGTTATGGCTGTTTTTTTTTTTTTGTCCCTAGCATTACCCTTTAATTATTTGGTCTTTTAGATCTTTATGCTCAAAATAGTTTATTCGTTGCTGACCCTACTGCAATTATTTTATTTTTCCTGTATTTCTATGTCGCTTTTGAATACTGATTTCAACTTAATTATTTATTCAAATATGTCCGCTTGTGTTCAAATTTTCTAAGCAAGTTGTTTTCAGTATTGTGACATCTATACTAATGTTCAAAGCCTACTAGAAACTTGTGTTATTTGAACTACTTTTTAATATATTTTCTAATTTTAGATATGGAGGAACAAATTAAAAACAAAAAATGTAAATTATTTTTGAAAAGAAAGTTGTATATTTTTAAAATTTGCTTGTATTCTTTGCCTTATCTTTATAGAAGGAAAAGTGAAAAAATGGAGGAAAATGTTATATGGGAAATAGTCATTTGTTGATTCTACACATAATACAAATAACAATTCAATTAAATACTTTTTGTAATAGTTTTGGAGGTATAAACTATCATCTCCTCCCCTTTGGTCCCGAGTCAGTTTATCAATAAATTAAGGTAGAAACTTAGGTGCGTGAAATTGATAACTAAGAGCCATTAGATTATTTGACTGATTTGACTAAATTTTCATCTAACGACTTTCAACTATCAATTTCACGTGAAGTCAACTGCATTTGAATTTTCATCATAAATTAATGACTAAAGTCACTAAACTGTTTTGTGCGAGTTCATAAGAGGGACTAACCTGTTTCACTTCATAAAGAAGTTACGTTTGGAGCAAAGGATTGAATTGTCTCTGTTATGCATGAAAAGGAATCGGTTGAAGTGGTTATATATATCACATATATCATACATTCATAAACCGATAAACAGCAATCAATCTCATCTTCGTCAGGGTGATAGAGTCTTGTATGGCATCTTTGGCATATACCATGATTCTTTCGTGGAATAAAATAATCAAAGTCAACGATTACACAAAATGTTGAACATGGTGTATTTTAAACGCTAATTAATTTTCTATCTGCGTTCCATTACATAATGGTAATGTGAAACTAGGAAATTAAGATGTCAAAATTTGAAGGTTAGACACAAAGACTTGTATCTTGTTGCTTTTCATTATTTTTCTTTCAAGTTTCCACCGATGTTAACTTTTATTGGCTTCTAAAATAAGAAAAAATATAACTCTACTACTCTAGCCTTTGGAATAGAAACATGTGTAATTTTTTTTCCTTTTAATCTTTTACTCTTTTTCTTCGTCCTTTTTCTTCTCTTCTATGTTTTTATTTCGTTTTATTGATTTATTAGCATTTTTCTTTTTTTTTTTTTCTCTATCTTCTTTTCTATTTTTAATTTTTTTTTGCTTTTCTATTCATGATCATTGTACACATACTTTTACCTTAAAAGCGACATACGCTCCGTTAAGATTTTATTTTGAGATAGAATTACATAAAAAATGCAATTCCTATATTAAATATATATGTGGTTTAATTTATTTTCAATGTATATTTATATTTTAACATATATTTTAAATTAATAGTTAACTTTGGTAATTGATTTTGGTGTACGCATAGCATAATCAAAAATACATAAACAAAAAAAAATTTAGAGACAAATAATATTTGGATGTAGAAATAGAGACAAATTTATAAATCTATCCCTACCTTTGGAACAGATTAAGCCAAAATTCTTGTTCATTCTAAAATTTTAAATACAAAGATAATATTCTGAAACAAAGGACAATTCCTTTCTCTTTCCAAAATAATTCTCATTAACTTTTAATAATCCAATTATACATTTTACATTTTTTAAAATCAAAGTCTCACATATTACAATAGTTTGTTTTATAATCATGCTATTTTAAATTGTGATCATAGTTTAACTTATGGTCACGGTTTAAGTGTGATCATAGCTTATTCTATGGTCACTCTAGTTTTAAACCATGATCATAATTTAATCTATAGTCACACTATTTTAAAATTGTGACTATAGTCACACTAATTTTAAACCGTGACCATAAATTACTCTATTGACTATATCTTATTCTGATTACGCTTTTTTAAACTGTGATCATAGAAAAGCTATGGTCATACTAGTTTTAAACCGCGACCATAATACATAGCTTACTATATGGTTACCATGTTTTAAAAACTGTGATCACAGAGTAAACTATGATAATGGTTTTAATACTCTATAGTCACTGTTTTTCGTACTCTACAGTCATAGTTGTTAGACAATTCAAAATTGTGACATTTATTTTTCTTAAAGTATATTCATATCCAAAAATTATGATAATTAATCATAAAATAATTCTAAAACAAACATAAATTCAATCATCTAAATCATAAAATTTACATTATATATTAAATAATATTTTAGTCCAGAAAACACAAATCAAAACATATTATATTATTCATTATATATAATATGCGATAA
>NC_029789.2:148849106-148852552 GCF_000816755.2 Arachis ipaensis | reverse complement strand
TTTTTTATAATAAAAACTATCTATATACTCTACTCTGCCTAGATATCACGTCTTTCTGCTAATAAAAAAAATAAATATTTTAGTGATTTTCACATTCACATTGTCTGCTATTAGATGAAAAAAAATTAATTACAAAATATGATATAAATATCATTTGTTAGGATAACATTTGATTTAAATAACTAAATGAATCTTGAAAGAACCTAATGGAAAGTGATATTCACATTCACATTTCTATGCATGTAGTACAAGCTACGTCTCATATTTTTGTCTTATTACTACAACAAGAATCAGGCACTACTAATTTTTATAGTATTTACTTTCAAATCTTTTGGTATATGACTCGATCCAGATAAAGGAGAAATGTTTCGTCGCGCGTAACTTGATCCACTATTTGTGTCAGATGGAGATTATCGGGAAGATTCTATCATAGTTTACATTTGTTTTGTACTCATATCATGATTGACTTGTTGCAACAACACTCTAACTAACTTTGTTAAACCATTCAACTTCTAAATTAAGTTATTTTGATTTTTTTTTCATAGTTGCAACCACTTCAGTATGCTGTTACTACATTTGTTGGATTTCTTTTCCTTTTTAAGAGAAGATTTGCTGCATTTGTTGGATTTGCTTAACTGGTTTCAGTGATGGTCTGGTCAGTCGGATCAATGAATAGGAGTCTATATCTCTGGAGGTGTTGTCGTCAGTTGAAGAAGTAAAGTAGGAAGTATAGGATTGCGAGTCAACTAAGGCACAGGTAGTGATGGTTACAATATGAATTTTATCAAGAAGTATTGGGAAGAAATTGCGGGTAAGTTCAATGCAGTTGTGATGAGTTTCTTTGAGACAGCTAAGCTATCAAAGGATTCAAACGTTACCTGGGTGGCTTTGGCACCGAAATTTATTGGAGCAAAGGAGATTAAAGACTTACGGCCGATTAGTATAGTTGGTTATGTATATAAGGTGATATCTAAAATGTTGTCTAGGAGGCTGAGAAGGATAATGCCTGGATTAGTCGAGGAGACACAAAGTGCTTTTGTGAAAGGTAGAAAAATAGATGATGGGACTTTGATAGCCTGTGAGACTGCTCAGTGGCTAAAATTGAGAAAGAAAGCTTCTG
Source organism: Arachis ipaensis (assembly GCF_000816755.2). NCBI lineage: Eukaryota > Viridiplantae > Streptophyta > Magnoliopsida > Fabales > Fabaceae > Arachis > Arachis ipaensis. The sequence goes on along the minus strand of NC_029789.2, from coordinate 148,851,432 downwards.
CCATCATTAAGTTGGATTTTCAAAAAGTGTATGATAGAGTTAAGTAGATCTTTGTAGATATTGTTTTGGCTAAGATGGATTTTGATCAAAGATGAAAGAAGTGGATTAGGGAATGTGTAGTTACCGCATCAATATTGGTATCATAAATGGGTCACCAACGAAATCCTTCAGGATGGAAAGGGGTTTGAGGCAAGGAGATCCTTTGTCTCCATTTCTCTTTGTTTTTGTTGTTGATATTTTGCACAGGATGATAGGAGAGACAATTCGAAATGGGCGCATTTTTTCCATTACTAGTAGGGAGGGATAATATAGAGTTGTGTCATCTCCAATTTGTATATGACACTGTACTATTATGCTCTGCTGAAGAGAAAACTGTGCAAAACTATAAGAGGCTTCTCTAATATTTTAAATTGATGTCTGGGTTAAGTATCAACTTTGAGAAGTCTAGTTTGATTCTGGTTAATTGTGAGCCAGACTGGGTACATCGGATGTGTGATGTCTTAAAGTGCAAGGCAGCAGTACTACCTGTGAAGTACCTTGGTATCAGTGATTGATAAGATTAAAGAGAAGCTTAACCTATGGAAAGTTAAGGTGTTAAATGAAGCTAGTAAATTGGTTCTTTTAAAATATGTTTTTAATAGCTTGCTAGTTTATTATCTTAGCTTGTATAAGATGTCGAAGGCGGTTGCGAAAAAGTTAATTATTTTACAGAGAAGATTTCTTTAAGGTAAGGAAGATGGTAAATCTAGGATTGCTCAAGTTAAATAAGAAGTAGTACATGCACCTAAGAAGCTAGGAGATTTGGGGGTGGGTGATATAGTTGTTCGAAAATATGACGCTTCTGTTTAAATGGTAGTGGAGATTTTCTAAAGAAGATTGCTCGCTTTGGAAAAAGGTGGTGTGCTCGTCTAATAACCTGGATCCAAATCGGATGCTATACACTCAGACGCTCTATACTAGAGGTGGCCCTTGGAAGGACATTTGTTAAATGCAGATAAAGGAGTAACATGTGAAAGAGAAGATGATTAATGGTCTTTATATGAGGTTAGGAGATGGGAGGATGATTAGATTTTGGAAAGATAACTAGTTACATTGTAGTGTTCTAAAGTCTTTTTTTCCAAGACTTTTCTCGGTTTCAAACAAAAAATGGTCCACTATATGGGAATGTAGGTTTTGGAATGGGTTAGAGTGGGTGTGGAACTTCCAATGGAGAAGAGATATCTATCAATTGAAATTAGAATTACTCAACCAACTACATGGTGTTCTACAAGAGGCCAAATTGACAAGAGTAGGGGTGAGCACGGGTTGCGAGTACCCGATTATCCGCCCGAATTCGAACCGAACCAATTAAATTGGTTCTGGAACCAACGGGTAATCGGATTCAACCCGAATCAAATCAATGACTCTCGCTAGTAATTGGTTCGGTAACAGTTTTGGGGTACGGAACCTGAATCAATTCAAACACCTGACCATATATCAATTAAATAAAAAAAAAATTTCAAATATATATATGCCTTTTATTATGTTTGGATTTTAACGTGTTTAGTTTTTAATGTATTTAAAGTTTAACATGTTTGGATTATTTCTATTAGTATTACATGTTTATTGTACTTACAGAATTTTTAAGATAAAAAATTTCGTTTTTTTTTTATGAATTTCTGTTTCATTAGATACCTAATTACTCGAACCGAACCAATTTATTTTTAATCGGTTTGGTTTGGTTCGAATACACAAAAAAAAAATACAAATCGAACCAAGTACAATTCAATAGGTTCGATTCCAATTTCACCTTAAACCCGAACCTATCCAACGCGTACTCACCCCTAGACAAGAGGAAGAGAAGATACACTTGTATGAAAATTTGATAAAAATGGACTGTTTACTACTAACTCATTTGTACAGGTATTGCAGGAAGAAAGGTTACCAGAGGATATATCAAGCTATAGTTTTACTAAAGCTATTTGGAAGGGGTTGGTTCCACCTCGAGCTGAAGTTTTTACTTGGTTTGTATTATTGGTAAAATTAATACTACAGATAGGTTGAGTGTGTTTGGCGTAATTAAATCTAGTGACAATTTGTGTGTGTTGTATGGTAAGAATGTAGAGAATGTATACTATTTGTTTGTTGCTTGTGAGTTTTTGTGGCAGGTGTGGTGTGCTTGGACTTGTGATGGTAGTCGCTTATGAATTATTTCAGGTTCAATAAAAGAATATTTTAAAAGTTATAAAATTAATAGGTTGAGTGTGTTTGGCGTAATTAAATCTAGTGACAATTTGTGTGTGTTGTATGGTAAGAATGTAGAGAATGTATACTATGTATACTATTT
>NC_029789.2:148844490-148845898 GCF_000816755.2 Arachis ipaensis | reverse complement strand
TGATTCTTTTAGTTATTGATAACAATGTCAAAAATAACAAAAATATAAATTATAAATAATTTTTTATTTTATTTCATTTTATTGTGCTGAATTTTGTGTTTTTTAAAAAAATTCAAACAATTAGACTGTGACGTTGGTCAAAAGTCAAAATCATATATAATTGATTAATTGTCCTCCTATTCATAATTCATTAGTGTAAATCAAGACGCAATCTTATCCGTTTGGGACACCTGTTTAAATTGTTTAATCGGCATCATTACATCAACACGGCTAATACATGGGATTTAATTAAAAAAATTATGGCACGCGCACAATCGAAGACTCCAAATATATGTATCACATTGCTTCTAAATAATTGCTCAGATACCATTATACACACAAATTAAAGAAATAAAATAATTAGAAATTTATTAATTTTCAATAAATTAAAGTGAAAGAACTATGCGCAAAAATTAAAAAAGTAATTATTTTATCTTTTCACTTACTTTTTAGTTGTAAACACAGAATTAGTAGTAAAAATAATTAATTAATGTTCTAAACTATATTAAAAAGAGAAAATTATTTGGTGATCTTGATTCTTCATGCCTATTTTATAGTTCGAAATTTGACTTTTCTATCATTTTTATCATCACGAATAATTAAAACGATCCCAACAAGTCTACCTGTTCTTTTGTGACAACATAAGCCCGTCTATTTAGATTAACTTCTCCGAATTGAACAATAAATTATTAAATTTCAATAAAATATTTTCCCATAGTCATCTTTTCTGGAAACCCTTTTTGTTTGCTGAAAAAAAATAATACAATAGAGTCAATGGACCGTGATGGATGGTTACTGAATAATGATCTGATCTAACCTAATAATATAATGTAATATATGAATAGCAAAAAAGTATGTTTATTCCACTAAAAAAAATTACTCATATAATTACTTTTAAAAAGTATAACTAAAAATGATAAAAAATAATGTTTTTGTCAAAGGCTACACTTATTTGATTTTGGAAACATTTTAATAGAAATTATCTATTTAGACATTGTCTATTTTTAAAGGCATCACTTTTCCCTATCAAAAATTATACTTTTGAAAATTAGAATAACCTACGTTTTTAAAGTGATGCGCTAAAAGATCAAACACTACACTTTTCATCACTCATACTTCCATAATTCAAAAGAATATGTTATATTTATCTTTACTAATGCGATAATTCTAAAGAATAGGTTATATTTACCTTTAAAATATAACAATATTGTATATTGAAAATTACTACGTTTTTAAAGTGATGCGCTAAAAGATCAAACACTACACTTTTCATCACTCATACTTCCATAATTCAAAAGAATATGTAATATGTATCTTTACTAATGCGATAATTCTAAAGAATAGGTTATATTTACCTTTAAAATATAAC
>NC_029789.2:148835586-148842828 GCF_000816755.2 Arachis ipaensis | reverse complement strand
TTTTTACTATGTTAACAATCATAATTAATTAATTAATAATTAACTAACTGAAATTGTAACTAAGTGATGAATTGTAACAAATCAACAACAAATAAAATTAGATTTGCCATGATTAAATGTATAAAAAGTCATAACCATGCTTAGTGTTGCTGCCAAACTTTATATATTGTATGTGCAATTCCAATCATGTGCCATTCAGACTTTTAAACAGACAATATATAGGAGCAAAATTAATGTGATTATTCTTATATTAACGATTACCATATCTATATTTGGAACATGAGTTGATTCATGAGCATTATTTACATCAATTGGAGAGCGTTGAACAGTTTGTAACAAAATTTTGATTTTTTCTGGTCTCATTTTAGGTTCAGATCACTAAAGTAGTAATTTAACTATATTTTGTAATTAATGAATCTCTTTCTCTTAGTACCATTGTCACTACTAAAAAAAATTTTTTTAGCGGTCATTTATTTTGTTTTTAGCAATAATAAAAATAGATGTTAATATATTTATCGGCAATTAAACATTAGTCATCTTATGCTTTATCGCAAAAAAATTTTAGCGACAACTATACAATTGCCGATAAAGACATCTTTAATGGCCACTAAAAGTTATAATTTTTTGTGATTATCAGAAATTTATATGGCCACTAAAAATAATTATAAGATTATAATGTTATTCACTTTTAGTTGCTATTATTATTGTCTAAAACCTTAAGTCATTTTTTAATTATAGGTTTAATTACTTTGTTAGTCCTTATAGTTTCACCAAATTTTTAATTAGGTCCTTTGATAAATACCTTCCTCCTCAGGACCTTTGACAAGAATGGAATGGAGTTTAATTACTTGTGTGAATGAAATATACAGCAGAAGTTGCTCATCCGCATCACTCTCCAAATACAAACCATCATCTTCTCTATACCCCTGTTTGCTAATACACACATCAATAACATAACATGCACCTATAACCAATCCAAAAGTTTTCTTTAAGAAAAATGGCAGCAATTCTAGCAATAAATAAGGGCTTTCAGAAAAGCACAATAACTTGCTACAAAAAAGGATAAAACTGAAAATGAAAACTCGGATTTCTAAATATTCAATCCAAACAATTAATTGTGTAAAAGAAAAATTCAAAAACTGCAAATAAAATTATAGGAATCGACAATGTACAAATTACAAACAAAAGGTAGTTAATTGCAATAAAAGTATAAGTACAAATAAAAAGAAAAAGATGCTGAAAGGGAGAAATAGCGATCGTTACCTACTTTAAACAACAGCTATGGAGAGCAAGCTGACGGCGAAAATTGTTGGTGACGGCGACAACAACTAGGGGTGGTAAAGCGGGCTGACCCGCCCTAACCCGCCCGCCCCGCCTAGGCCCACCCCATAAACGGGGCGGACCGGCCCGCCTCGCCAACTAAAATGGGTTCAAAATGCTAGCCCGCCCCGCTTTATGGCGGGTTGGCGGGCTAGCCCGCTTGACTCTTTTTTTTTTTTGAAAAATAAAATTCATTAAAATTAACCAAAAAATAATAATTAAAAAATCAAATACAAATAAAAAATAGTCAAATTATAATATAATTTTTTTACTATTTTTCTTTTTGAATTTTTAACTTCAATAAAATTGTTCAAAATAATATTTGTCAATAGAATCATCTTTATTTTAAAAAATAAGTCACATAATTTGAGCATATATACGAAATTGTAAAATAAAATAAATAAAGTTAATAACTAAAAGAAGAATAAAAACAAAAAATGAAAAAAAAGTGTTTAAAAATTCTATAATTATTAATTTTATAATAGTAATCACTCTTTTATTTAATAAAAAAAAGAAAAATAAAAATCTTCGGCCCGTCGAACCGGCCTGCCTCGCCCCGCCAAAATCCGCCAATTTAGCGGTGTGGGTTTGGCGGGCTCCAAATCCTAGCCTGATCCGCCTTTTTAGCGGATTGGCCCGACGGGCTCGACCCGTTTTGCCACCCTTAATGATGTGTTGGAAACGAGATTCCAACACGTAAACTCATCGGCAAGTGTACCGGGTCGCATCAAGTAGTAATTACTCACATGAGTGAGGTCTATCCCACAGGGATTGAAGTATTGAGCAATTTTAGTTAGGTGGTTAGTTTAGTTAAGCAAACAGTTGATGATTTGAGTGAATTGTAACCAACAGAAACTAAATTGCATGAAACTAAAAGGGAGAGGGAGATTTGACAGTAAATTAAAGAGCAGAAGAAGTAAAATAGCGAAATCTTAAAGTGCCAGTAATGTAAATGACTGAAACTTAAATTGCAAGAAATGTAAATGGCTGAAACTTAAATTGGAAGAAATGTAAATTGCTTGAACAATAACGGGATGTGGGATGGGGATTCATAATTTAACAATAGAAAGTAAAGAAGATGAAGTAAGTGCAGTAGATCTAAACAGAATTGGAAAATTGCAGTGAAGAACAAAACAGAAAGTAAATTCAACTCAATTGCAAGAGCTAGGAAAGAAATTCAAGAACTCAGAGGCTCAATGAGACTAGAAAACAAGTCTAGATCTCAATTCCTTCCTTGATCCAACAGAGAACAATTTGTAGAAGAAAATAAAATAAAAACAGTAAAGGAAACTCATATCCACTTCTTGGAACAATTGAGAAGAGAGGTATAAGATGATTCTCAAACTTAGAATCAATGAAGCTCTTCAATCTCAATTCAAATTCCAAGAGAAGATAGCAAATGTAGCAGAAGAAATGAAAATAAAAACAGAAAGCTAAATCCAATTCCCAATCCTTAGAATTATACAGAAGAGAACAAAGATGAATTGTAGACCAAGGATTGAAACAGAATTCCTTCAATCTCTATCCACAATTCAAAAACAGAAAGTAAGAAATGCAAAAGTAAGAACAAAGAAGAGAGAACCCAGCTCTCAATCCCAATTCCCCAATTCAAGCTAAAATTCAAAATGAAAGTTCAAAAGTGAGTGAAAAAGGTTTTTCTCTAACTCAAACTAAGTCCTATTTATACACTTTCTATTTTTGATCTTCAGAATTTGGAGTGGGCTTTTCATTTGGTGAAGAATTGAATCCAAAATGGTAATTGAAGTGAAATTGGCCCATGGTGCAACTCCTAGGGAAGCGCTCAGTTAACTAAATTAACTTAGCGCTACCCATTGCCCTTCCTTAGCTTATTTTGGTTCGTGCGTGGCTCCAGGGAAGCGTTGAGTTATGTTTCTCAACTGAGTGCTACACATGCCTTTGGCCTTCAATTTTTGGTACGTGACAAGTTTCCTTGGGCAGCCCTCATAGCGCTAAGTTAACTAAGTTAACTGAGCACCCCAAGCCTTGCACGAGGTCCCTTCTTCGAGTCTTGCTGAGGCCACCTTGGCCCCTTTGTTTGTTGAACTAGCGCTCAGTTGAAGGAGTTAACTCAGCACCCTTTGGTTTGAGTGGAGGCTTCTCTTCGAGACTTGGGGAGTGCATGGTGTGCCCATTTTCTTTCAAGGGGTAGCAATACAAGGTAGCGCTCAGTTAAGTAAGGCAACCGAGCGCCCTTGTCTTCCTTAGGTAGCGCCTTCTTGTTATCCCTCTTGGTGAATGCTTTTTGGCCAATTTCCCTTGGAGTAGCGCTTCTCTTGGCTAGCTCAAGGTTCAAGGTTCGAACCTTGGCCATTTCATTTTGGTTAATTCCACTGCTTGTAGCGCTTCCTCCATGTCCTCCAAGTGCTTGGTTCGAATCCTGGCTGCCCCCTTTTGCTTGCTTGCGCTTTGATTTTTTTCCTTGGGGAGCCCGATAAAGTTAACTTAGTTAACTGAGTGCCCATGCTTTCTTTGTTTCTTGTAGCGCTCAGTTAGGTAAACTAACTTAACGCCATGCTTTCTTTGGTTCCTTGGTCATGCAGCGCCTTTGGCCTTGCCCTTTGGAGCTTCCACTGGCGCTCAGTTAAGTGATTGAACTGAGCGCCCATGCCTCCTTTGGTGCGCCACGCTTTTGTACCTTGGGTCACACTTTCCAAAGCGTGGCCTAAGGTCGAAAGCGTGCTTTATCTTTAAAAGCGTGCCAAAAATTCTTTTTTCAACCATTTCTTCACCTACAAGTAATCAAAACAACCAATCAAAGCATCACCAAATTCACAAGGTTCATAAATCATTCAAAAACCAACTAATTTTAGCTTAAACCTTATGATTTAGTGTCAAATAAAGGATGGTTGATTGATTCAACAAAACCATGCAAATCCACTCCAAATTACTTACTTACAATGCAAGAAGGTGAATAAAACCTAATGAAACAAGTGAAAATTGCTTGAAAAGCTAGCATAGGCTTATAGAATGAGCATAGGTATCCCTGAATCCATCCATCTTCAGCCATTAATGCACATAACCCTTTGGTCTATCTCCTCGCTTTGCTATTGTAGCCATTGCGTGCATATGCCTAGCATAGCAAGCAGATTTGCATTATAATACTTTTATCAAAGATATTAAGATGATTTCATTATCAGCTACACATATGAGTAAATACTGCCCAACACCAATGAACATGAATGTAAAGTTTTTACTTGTAATTTGCCACATATTACAAATACATGTGTTGTTCCCTAGATGCACTCTAACTTTCTTCATATGATATTGTACCTCAAAAATATGTCTAGCATCATCACCAGTCCACTGAGCAGTTTAATATTTGCACTCCTTTATGATGTCTTTCATCCTCATCTGTTGCACTGGTGCCACCACGCCTGTGTACGTGCTCAGGACCTTTTTATGTTAGGTCATCCTCCTCATGATGTAGTATCTTCACTCTAGCATTATTAAAATAGGCTTTTTCTATGTAGTGGACTATCTTGGCATTCCACGCTTCTGTCATATTGTTTGTGATGTTATCAAGTTTAGGTCAATGGATAAAATGTGACTTGGTCTAGCATCCTGAGTTGAATTTGGCTAGGTAATCCCATGCATCCTCATTAATTCTCTTCGTCCTATCCATGTTCTCCTTGAACTCTGCATACGTACTACTCTTGGTACAAGCACAGACCACATTCTTCAACTGCTTGCTCTTATACGTATTAGTAAAATTCTTCCATATATGCCTTACACAGTTTCTATGATGTGCATTCGGCATAACCTCTTTCAGAGCCGACAGCATACCCTACACAAGATTGCTCGATGTTATAACTAAATTAAAGGAATTAAAAATTATAAGAATTAACGATATTAAAAAACTATATTGCTGATACCTTTTGTTGATCACTAATGAAGTTTCACCCTTCTACAGCAGCACTGCTCAAGTAATTTTGTAACAATTCTATAAACCATTTTCAGCTAGCTTTAGTCTCACTATCAATTAATACATATGCAATCACATAAAATTGAATGTTAGCATCTTGTGCTATAGTTAACAGTAGTTATTTCCCGTAATACCCCTTTAGAAAGAAGCCATTTAATCCTATCAATAGTCAGCAGCCAGCCTTAAACCCTTGTTTACATGTATATAAGCTGACATACAACTTGTCAAATAGTGGGGGGTGAGTGGGAATAGTCTCCACTGATAAAAGGAAAGTTTAACCAGGATTGTTTTTATGTAGCTCCAGCTGGTAGTCTCGCAACTTTTCATATTGAGCCTTCTCATTACCGACATACTTCTCTCTTGCCATCTTCAACCTCTATACAACATCTTGTCATTGATTATGACATTGTAGTCAATCTTGATATGATCACATACCTCTACATGAGTTAATCTTAGCTGACTCAAAAGTCTTTTTGACAATTTGTCTGCAACCCAATTTTAGTCTGCCATATTGTTTCCAAATTCTCTCCCCTAAGTGTGCACGAGTTTAAAAGTCTTAATCTAGTAGCCACTAGACCTTGAGTTTATTGCATAGTAAATAAGCCAAGAACAATCATTCTTCTCATCTTATTCTTTATCACCCGCTGTCTCAGACCTTGCCTTACCTGCATTCTGATTAGTTCCACCGTGTACTCCATTATCTACCACAACATCAGTCCATATGTCAACATCAGAACAACCTCTTATTTGTTTATTCACAAAACGAATGTATAAAGCGATTCCAACTAAATAAAGAAATACAATCCTGTCAAAAAATATATAATTTTCTTATTTCAACCACTACCACTAATTACTACTACTATCCATCACAATGCATGTACACATACTAAAAAATTCAACAAAATTCAATTACTAACCTTGATCAATGACGAACCGAAGCTAGATTCTTTAACCAACTACCGTCACGACCTCCGTCACAACCACTTTTATGGCAAAGTAGAGCAATGAGTATGGTCAACATTAATGGATATATGAAAGGGTTTTCTATAAAACCTAGCAGAGATAGTGGGGTTTGGAGTAATTTCATGAATAGATTGAATATAAGAAGACTCCTTCAACGAGATTGTCCCCCATTTAAAACAGCAACGTTTCACGCCTCTGGCCTCCAAATTGTGCTCCACGAAATGACGTCGTTCTTTTCTCATCTAATACGGTGTCATTTTTGCCACATCGGCTAGGGACCAAACTGTCCTACGCGTGACACGTCTCACTTAATTAGATACATTAGCAATTTAACCTTCACGTAGGATGTCAACGTTAGTCTTAACGTGGTGAAACTGGGGTGGAGACGTATCTGGTGTATAACTAAAAAACTCAGGCCCAAAATCCTAGTTAAATTTTGTTGGAGACAAATCTGTCGAATCGTAAATTTTTTGAAAATCTATTTGGGATATTACTCTGATATTTTTAAAAATTATATAGAAACTTATTTAAACAATGTGTTAATTACAATTGATCCTATTATGATTAAAATATTAATGCTAGTTGAATTTACTCCGCTCGCATTATTAGTATGAGCAAATCACTAATGTCGCACCGGAATTATCAGAAAATTGACCAAAATGATCTTGAATTTTATTAATGACAAAAAGTTTCACATAAATTTTTTAAAAACAGAAGAAAATTAACCAAAGGTGAATCCAATCCATCTCTGTTAGTGGTTTTCATTAAGGTAGCTAACGAAGTTGCTGTTGTGGCAAACAAAGGTGCCTATGTGGGATTCCTTTGAGATTGTACCTTTGGGTTTCCAATCCTACGACCAAATGTGAAAGGACAAATAGGTCATTAATATTTTGTTTCGCAGATAGTTAACTTTATAAGGAATGAAAAAATACATGAAGGTCTCTGGCTTTCTTAAACGTGAGATACTTAGATCTTTTTGTTCATTCAAGTTTGTGAAATATATAACAAAGTTTATT
>NC_029789.2:148832701-148835289 GCF_000816755.2 Arachis ipaensis | reverse complement strand
AAATTTAAAAAAAAAACAACTAAAAAAAAAACTTTTTTGTAACAAGTTCACTAGTCATGCCACCAAAACCTCTCAAACTTTTTGGGAAATGATTTGGGTATTATTCTTCTTTTGCTGGTTCGCTCGCAGCTCTTTCTGAACTACCGTCATTGCTTATAGGAAAGCGGAAGAAGATGACTGACGTGGCAAGTTCGGTGGTCCATGAGGTTTTGGGACGAAGGGTTCTCGACGTGGATCAGCCAATCGTTGATTACATCGTGAACGTCCTCGCCGACGACGACTTTGATTTCGGACTCGACGGCGAAGGCGCCTTCGAAGCCCTAGGAGAACTTCTTGTCGCCGCTGGCTGCGTCGACGATTTCTCCGAGTGCCGCACGGTCAGTCCCAGTCGAAACCACGATCTCAATTTGTTTGCGTGTTCATTAACGATTTTGTTTGTCGAATAATTCCAAGTGAAATTGGTATAGGTGTGTAGCAAGCTGACTGATAAGTTTGGGAAGCATGGTTTGGTAAAGGCGAAGCCAACGGTGCGAAGTCTTGCGGCGCCGTTTAGGATGAATGAGGGAATGGATGAAGGGCAAGCTAAGAAGAAGAAGCCCGAGCCTGTTGATGGCCCTTTGCTCTCTGAACGCGACCGCATGAAGCTCGATAGGAGAAAGAGAAAGGAGGAACGCCAGAGAGAGGTTCCAATTAAAATTTTCTCTCTTCTTGTATTTAACTTGATGAATTTTGTTGATATGTCTGTACCTAGTAAGCCACAAAAACCCTAACAGCTGATGAGGTTTTTCCTTAGGTATGTTTGTTTGGGGGTAAAATAGGTTTGGAACAGTTATGGATGAATTCCACGTGTAAAAATACGCACAAAATGATTGAACTTATCCATGAATTTGCTACCAATTTTTACCCCTAACTAAACAGACACTCAATCGAAATTTTTTTTGTACCACAAAGGGAGGAAAAAAGAAAAGAAAAAGAAGAAGAGTGGATAGCTGGTTGATCACTTGCAGTTCAAAGATTCATTAGCTAGTGGTATTGTGTTTTTGTTATGTACAGGCGCAATACCAAATGCACTTAGCAGAGATGGAAGCAGCACGGGCAGGGATGCCGGTTGTATGTGTTAGGCATGAAGGTATTGGTGGAGCAGCTGTGAAGGACATTCATATGGAGGGCTTCAATATCTCTGTTGGTGGCCGTGATCTCATTGTTGACGGTTCAGTTACACTTTCCTTTGGAAGGCATTATGGTGATTGCTTCCTTCTTGTCCATTATTGTGAGTTTCTGCAATCATGATCAGGAATTTGATTGGTGTTCCTGATCTTTTTCTTTGTTTTGGTGGTGCAGGCCTTGTTGGAAGAAATGGTACAGGCAAAACTACTTTCCTCAGGCACATGGCTATGCATGCCATTGATGGTATTCCAATGAACTGTCAGATATTGCATGTGGAACAAGAGGTTGTTGGTGATAATACAACTGCCTTGCAGTGTGTTCTCAATGCTGACATTGAACGAACTCAACTTTTGGAGGAAGAAGCTCAATTGCTTGCCAAACAGGTTGAATAGTTGAATATACTGTTCTGTTTAATCATGTCTCCATTCCCTTCCCCTGTCCTTATTGTGTTGTTTGTCTTACAAGTTGTTATGCCCCTAAAACTGGACAACTGATGATGTTGTGGCTGTTTGCCAGAGGGAACTTGAGGAGAAAAATGGACAAAGCAATGGGGAGGTTCATAAAGATGGTATTTCGCAAAGACTCGAGGAAATATACAAGAGGCTTGAGTTAATTGATGCTTATTCTGCAGAGGCACGTGCAGCATCGATACTCGCGGTGAGTTCATAGGTGAACTAACGTGTATTGCAGTTTATTGAAGATTAGAAAGCTCTGATAGTCTGATTTGACTTATTGAGAGTTTTTATTATCTTATTAACCATGTTGAAGCTTGTAAAATTCTGAACTTTCTTTGTTTTTTCTTTGGTGAACAAAGATACAAAACGAAAAAGAAAATGGAAATAAAAAACCTAAAGAAATAAAAAAACTAGGTTCCTAAGGACTACAATCACTCATCATAGCCGAAAGTATCGAATTATTTGGGTAAAGCCACTCCACCATATCTGAAGCTCATTGAGCACCTCCTTTCACCATTTAGTCTACAACTTTATTAGCCTCCCTTTGAATCAGACCAAAACGGACAAGCCAAGCTTTTCGCTGCTTCAATTAAAAAATTTCGTTGATAATAGCCTTCTCTTCATGATCATATGGCACTTTCCAATTTAGCCAGAAAGAATACCTCTACAGAGTTAGTTTCGCAAACGACATTCTTGAACCGAGCCTCCTAGGCCATTGTCAATCCCCTCCAAATAGCAAAAACTTCAGCTCTCAATATACTGACACTTGGAACTCAGCTAGAACACCCTCTCAGCCCATTACTATCACAATCTCTAATCAGACATCCAGATCCAACTCTTCCAACATTTTAAAAAACGCTCTCATCACCATTTGATTTGACAAAGAAGCCATTTAGATCACTTAATAAGATTGTGATCCCTGCCTGACCCTACATATCAGTTTTGCGTAATTATGGAGGGTGGAAA
>NC_029789.2:148826740-148832630 GCF_000816755.2 Arachis ipaensis | reverse complement strand
TGGGTGTCCCCTAAAATTACAACAAACTACAACTAAGCTTTGTCCCACTAGGTGACAAGCTACATGGATAAAGCGAAACCATAGTGCCCTATCATGTCTCATGTACATGTGTAAATCATTTATTTTTAAATCTCTTTTACTAATTTTCTTTATAGTTTTCTTAGATCTTCCTCTACCTTTATCCATAGGGCTGCAATTGTTTGTAGTAAATGTAGGTAATGGGGAATGTTTTGGCTTTTGTTAAGTATCTAAGAAAGTGGGAAACCACACCTTAAAAGCTAGCTGATAAGGGGGAAGAACCACTCTCCTTATATACAACATCAAGCATCCCATCTACTCGATGTAGGAGCTTGAGCACCCCATAACACCCAAGTGCCTAACAGCTTATTGGAATTGAAAATTGCTGGGGTGTATAGCTGCTACTGCTTTTAGTGTTCACTTTTTCTGGAATCTTTTCTTCATATTTAAGTCATTGATGTAGTCTTACATTTTTGTAGGTTGATCCACATTAAATTCACGTCTGTCTCTCTTCTTAGTTGTTTTGAACACTTGGCAACAATGTAATTGAGTCTGATAGGATCAAGGAACTAGCAGAATTAGGGGGATTTTATTGATGAACTAGGGATTGTAAATCAGAATCCCTTATTGGAGTACACTGTTGGATCTAACCAACTCTGGAGAGAATTTTCCTCTCCTGAACTAACACACTGAACAGAATTTTATAATTAACTAAAAGCTAACTAACTCCTAGCATTTATAGGCAGCAGCTAGGCCTAGCACTACTGCTCCTAAACCTGATAAACTAGCTTAAAAAGACCAACAAACAGCCATTCTGCAGCAATTAGGAATTAAACAGTGAAAAATCAGCCCATCAACTCCTTACCTTCTCAGTCTGGAAGTGATGCAGTAATGCCACATGAAGGGACTGCCACTGTAGCGTCGTGCGGTCGCTTCCCACCATAGGAACCACGTGAACGCGCGGCCTTCCATGGCGAACGTTGCCACCGCAAGCTACTCCTCATCTGGCACCGCTCTGAGCAAGAACTGCTCCAGACGCTTGACCAAAGTCCTCGCATCCTCACTGTTTGAAAAATCGGGAGTTCCAGTTTTCTCCACTGCTCTGGCGCGGTTCTACTCCCCTGTGAGCCATTGGCGGCCTGGTGCAACGCTGGAGAACTCCGTTTGTGATGGATCAGAGCGCCCTGCTCCATGGAATGCACTTGTGCATTGATCCTCTACAGCATCTCCTGCAGCGTGCGGCACAGGTCTTCGAATCGGTCGCGATTCCATCGCATCCAATCTCCCTTCCATTTTCTGCTATCGGGTTACACCATTCACCACTTCCAGGATCCATGGACTTCTTGTACCAGTGATAGGTTCAAGGAACTAGCAGAATTAGGGGATTTTATTGATAAACTAGGGATTGTGATCACAATCCCTTATTGGAGTACACTGTTGGATCTAACCAACTCTGGAGAGAATTTCCCTCTCCTGAACTAACACAATGAACAGAATTTTCTAACTAACTAAAAACTAACTAACCCCTAGCATTTATAGGCAGGAGCTAGGCCTAGCACTACTGCTCCTAAACATGCTAAACTAGCTTAAAAAGACCAACAAACAGCCATTCCGCAACAATTACGAATTAAGCAGTGAAAAATCAGTCCATCAACTCCTTACCATTCCTCCTATAAACCAAGCCAAACCTGTTTCTATCAGAGTCCCTGAAGAATTTGTGAAAATTCATTGTGACATGAAAAGAATTTATTTTTGTGCTCAAATGATTTTCACTTTGCCTTATTAATTGGATAATCAGTTGTCCAGAGTTGTTATTGATATCAACTGTATTTTCAGGGTCTTAGTTTCTCTCCTGAGATGCAGAAGAAAGCAACAAAAACTTTTTCTGGAGGATGGCGGATGCGCATAGCTCTTGCTCGTGCACTGTTTATAGAGCCTGATATGTTACTTCTTGATGAGCCTACAGTGAGTCAGCATTCTATATTTTCATTCATCCTGGAGTAATATAATTTCAGATTACTTACTTTATTTTTATTACAGAATCATCTTGATCTTCATGCTGTCCTATGGCTTGAATCATACTTGGTTAAATGGCCAAAAACATTTATCGTTGTTTCTCATGCCAGGGAATTTTTAAATACGGTAAAATGTTGATTTTATCTTTATATCTTTGATTTGGTATTTTGTTCATAAGTTGTTTCTCTAACTTAATTTGTAACTTACCTCAGGTGGTTACTGATATAATTCACTTACAAGCTCAGAAGCTGACTACATACAGAGGGAATTATGATACTTTTGAGAAGACACGAGAAGAACAAATCAAGAACCAGCAAAAAGCACTAGAGGCAAACGAACGTTCAAGATCTCATATGCAGGTATCACTTTTTCTGTTTCAAGATCTCATAAGGTAGTTTGTTTCTTTTTGCTTATTCTTATTTATAATACTAAATAATAAATTACATTACATAGATGTCACTCCATTCGTGATATGAGCTTTATATTCATGGTCTTGCCATGAATAATGTGTTTAGTAGTTTACACGTGACTTTATTATTTACTTTTGTCTTGAATCTTGATGCTTTGAGGTGGGGGATCTGGTGATCAGTCTAAGTGGTCATTTAATACTTTCTGCATTAATATGTAAATTTATACGATAACTACCTTGTCCCACTACATGGTGCAAGTTTGTCAAATTATTCTATTAAATTTACTGGATAGGCTAGTTTGTGTTAACTGTTAAGAGGAATTTGAATAGCAAACTATGATGGAAAACTATAGCTTACTGTATGTTTGCAATGCTGTATGGAAATTCCGTTCCTCAATGTGGTTTCTTATATCAGTCTAAACTTATAATTTTTTTAATTGAACAAAATTTTGATTATTTGACTTCTCAATGTAACTTTTTATTGATTGTATTTGATATTTTAGCTGTGTTGGTTTCTGTTTTTTGCTACCAGTCCTTCATTGATAAGTTCCGCTATAATGCCAAGAGAGCATCCCTTGTTCAATCCAGAATCAAGGTACTTGATAGCATCTGTTTTTTAATTACCAATCAAATGCTCAAAAGCTTCATCAAACACAAACACACACACACACGGAGAGAGAGAAAGATCTTATGTGGTTGGTTATTTGAAGCTTCTAATTAAATCATTAAAATTGAAATTTATTTCTTCTTTGAACAATATTCCAGGCTTTGGAACGAATGGGCCATGTGGATGAAATTATTAACGATCCTGAGTATGAACTGCTATTTTTTTTCTCTCTCATTAAATAATTCTCTTTCAAGCTGTCATTAATTATGTTTCATTTGGTTCAATATAGTTACAAATTTGAGTTCCCCACCCCAGATGATAGACCGGGCCCACCCATCATAAGCTTCAGGTAGAGCATTAACCCTTCTTTAACTCATTGTTGACAAAAGACATCTATACATAAATGAATCTGTGACACATGATTGGCCTATCTCTAACCTTATTTTATTTTCTTTTCTGCAAAATTTTACTGCAGTGATGCATCATTTGGTTATCCTGGGGGACCCATTCTATTTAAGAATTTGAATTTCGGCATAGACCTTGACAGCCGTATTGCAAGTAAGAAGCTTCTCTATCCATATGCATGACTTTTCTCCCCTTTCTTATGAATCCTTGGTAAATTATTGTATCATTGTAATAAACTATATTATCAGCCTATATTAACATAGTTTACTATTCATATTTTGTAACGAGTGTAAATGGGCTCGAGTTATGTGATGAGTATAATTGAGTTAGCCTAATAAGTAGAAGTCTACTTTGTAGAAGTAGAATTAGATATTATTAGAAATAGTATAAATAGTATTGTGTGACACACCACAGCAGCCAAGAAGTTCAGGGCAGAAAGGAGAAATTACCCCTTTCAAATAGACATATTACATATAGGAGGAGAGGCAAGAAAACTAAATGAATGAGTGATGGAGATCACTGTGCTTTTAGGAGTTAGTTAGAAGGGAGAGAGATACAAATAGACGTAATTAGCAATTGTTGGGAGATGAAAAAGAGTGGAGTGGACTTGGGGAGAGAATTGGCCTCTTGAAGGCCAAATTATCATTTCTGTATTCCCTTTTTTTTATCACACAGAGTTATTCAATACAATCCTCACTGAGGAATTATCACACTGATATTCCCTTTTCTGTGATCATACTTTGTTCTTCTACTCTCTGTTTCTATCTTTTATATTCTCCATATTATCTATTTGGTTCTGCTATTCTACTGTGATAGAAATTGTAATGGAATATGTTGAATTTATTGAAGGCTCTCGTCTCTCTGGATTCTCTTTTCTCTATTCTAATTTTTTATCAATAATTCTATTCTTCTTAGTTATATTCATACTTATCACACTCGTATTCCTATACACATCCATATTACATAGAAACCATTAGTCATCATTTCCTCTCCTAGCTTACGTACAAAAAATCCAAATGTTCTATTGTAATCACTAATAGAGCAAGCTATTGAAGTCTAGAGTAGTAGTTAGTTAGTATAATAGAGCCAGCTAGGATAGGACAGCTGTTAGTTACAGCTTCCATAACTAAAGCATGAACTATGAAATGACTGTTCAGATTTTTCTTATCTTACACCACAAGTTATCTCCTCATTGTATATCAGCACTAATCTGTGTTTAGCTCATTAAGGACATACATTACACAATTCAGACCACTATTGCTTCTCTTTGAACTCTCTCTTTCCTTTTAATCACCGATCTTAAATTCCTACCTATTACATATTGATGATTGCAGTGACTTTTATGATGCCGATGCATGGTAGATATGCCAGCCTGGTTGCATCTTTTCTTCAAACTTGTCTTGAATACATGTGCCCTACTGTTGTGTGTGAGATAATGTTGTTGAAACTAGTAAAGGACTGCCACATTGTTTGTCTCATGTTATAAAATATAAATTGTATCCTTTGTTTTTACAGTGGTTGGACCAAATGGTATTGGCAAGTCGACTATACTCAAATTAATTGCTGGGGAACTAAATCCTAGTTCTGGGACAGTTTTCCGATCTGCTAAGGTAACTACTAAATCTGCCAACACTTTCATCATTGCAAGTCAATTGTCCCTCACCTTCATGTCATGCTATCTTTTGCTTTCATATGTGACCCCTCTAATTGATGTTTTGTGTTGGTGCACTATATATTTATTCATCCATGATAATTTTGAATGTCAGCTGCTGAGAAGTATGCTTCTTTATTTTACCAATTAGATACAAATTTAAACTAGTTTACGCATGATTTGCAAAGCTAATGTTGGAAAGATAAATAGACTTTGATCTGCAAGGACTAAATATTATAAGAATGGCTATGTCTCTCCTTTATGCTCTCTTTTCATCATCATTGTTTTGTCTTGTTTTGAAATTTGGGTCATTAGTTATGCTTGCTGCCTGTCTGTCTGCAGGTTCGTATAGCAGTGTTCAGTCAGCATCATGTTGATGGACTGGACTTATCTTCAAATCCTCTTCTGTATATGATGCGCTGCTATCCTGTAAGCACTTTATAGAAACTATTGTAATGTTTTTCTTCAAGAGTTTAACTACTATTTAGTTGTCATTTGTTGACTGAGCCATAGTTGCATTGAATTTATTTTCTGGTAAGAATGAAAATTGTTAAATGCAATTGTTATTGAAATGTTGGGAAGAATGCAAGGATGTATATGATAATAGCTGCAGTTGCATATATTTGAAAAGTGATCATTTTCAGGAAACTCTTTTTTTGGATAAATACATACATTTGATATTGGTGCTAATGACTTTGAATTCCAAGGGCACAATTTATTTATTTATTTATTTATTTATTATTATTATTATTATTATTATTATTATTATTATTATGAATTATGA
>NC_029789.2:148820620-148826564 GCF_000816755.2 Arachis ipaensis | reverse complement strand
TGAGTTCTACACATTACGATGTACATTTTTTAGGTACTTGTATTAACAGATTTCCTTTCTGAATCTTCTGCAGGGTGTTCCAGAGCAGAAGCTTCGAGCTCATTTAGGATCTTTTGGTGTAACGGGAAATCTCGCACTTCAACCAATGTATACTTTATCAGGTATTATCTCTTATTTTGGTACCTGTATCTCTTAAAAAGATTCTGAATATGGTGATATTCAAAAAATGCAATAAAAGATGCTAGGACACATTGATTGTTCAGAGTAGCTATTGATATTTTCATGCACCTTGCAATTATTTATGTTTTTGGCTTTTCTGATTGCTTTTCTTAGGGGGTCAGAAAAGCAGAGTTGCATTTGCTAAGATAACTTTCAAGAAGCCACATATAATATTGCTTGATGAGCCATCCAATCATCTGGTAAGTTCCCTGTCTCTCTTACATTGATTTTTTCTTAGTGGGGTTGCTGGATAGCTAGCTGCTTGCTTAATTTTTTTTATTTTTTTAATTTTGTTGGAGGAAAGTGTGCCGAAAACATTAGTTATTGTTACTAATATCATTATCATAAATGATTTCGTTGCCATTGTGGCCCTATTTTTCAATGGTTAAAAGTATCGCTCTAATAGCCTATTTGTAAACAAAAGTTTGGGGTTAATTGTACTTTACCTCTCTAAACTTAAGCCCCTGAACTTTGAAATTGTGGTAATCAAGCCTTTGAACTTTTGCAAATATGCGGATTGCTCACACTAGTAATTTTTCCATCAATTGTTTATTGTTAACAAAAATAGCATTTATCATCTTCTAGGGTGTCAGTTGCATATTTAAGAAAGTTTAGCAGGGAGATTTGCACATCACAAGAAGTTGAAGCATATATTGCACTTATTTTGAATAAAATGCACATTTAGGGAACTTTATAGGGTCTATTTGCGCATTCTTAAAAGTTTAAGGGCTAAAGTGCATATGGCATATAAAGTTCCGTGGCTAACTTTTTTTAACCCCCTTAAAAACTGTTCAGTAAAAATGAGTCATGTTTCTAGATAATGACCAAAAAGGTTGTCGTGCAACCTGCATGACTTCGACAAAATATAAACCCAACATTGACTGCAAGTATCTGATGATGTAGGACTTGGATGCTGTCGAGGCGCTAATTCAAGGACTGGTGATGTTCCAAGGAGGCATTCTCATGGTATGTTGATGTTCACTTCTTGCAATAGTATATGTGATGTGATAAGAGAACAAAGTGATGTAAACCCTGATAAATGTGTTTTGGCAGGTGAGTCATGATGAGCACCTCATATCCGGAAGCGTGGAGGAGCTATGGGTTGTATCCGAAGGAAGAGTGACGCCATTCCAGGGCAACTTCCAAGATTATAAGAAGATACTCCAATCTTAGGAGAGTTATAATAGTGCAGTTTCAGATTATGGTTTCATGAAGTGAAGATTGGATTTCTGCTGTTCATTTCAGCCCTGTTGTACAATTTTGCACCTTACCTTACCTTTTCAACAACTATGTATAAGCTACATTTTTGTTTCTGCTTTCAAGGGAATAAAAAAGGGGGGAAGTTTATTAACGGAGAGGACAAGAAGTTGGAGTAGAAGAAAACATAAGATTCCATGGAATTGAACCTTGTAGCATGTAGATGAAACATACAATTTTGCACTTTTCTTTTTCGATACCTATGTATGAGCTAAATTGTTTTTGCTTCCAAGGAAAAAGGAAATTTTATTAACAGTAATACAAATCAGAGTAGAAGATCCCATGAGATTGAATCTTGTAGCAGTACAGATTTTTCTGCTTATCTAAACAAACAAACAAAATGGAATTGAGACTTCGAAGTCCAATGATAATCCGCAGCGACACATTATGTTGATGAGATCAAATTTAGTTCGTTACCAAGAAAAAGGGGGAAGCTCTCATAATGAGAAAACTAAAAAAAAAAATAATTTTTATCGTGTCGTATTACATCATATCCTGTTTATAGCTTAAGTGAAGCTGAAGATAAATTTTGTGTGTCTGCGTACAAGCTGAAGATAACATTATAGTTCATTCAATAACAAACCTGACTAAGGCCTAAAATTCAACTAACACAATCGACTAAGAAAGGATACCCCATCATTATTAAGAATAATCCAACTAAGAAAAACGTCCTGCCAGCACCGTTTCTTAAAAAAGAGTACCATTATCTATCATAATGGTCTAGGCCCTTAAATATGCAAATCTGAATAGAAAATCAAAATGCTCTTGAAATTGGAGTTATTGGAAACTACACAAAAATCACAAGAAAAAGGACAATAACTCCAACCATTTCTGTTAGAGTATTTACCATTTTGGTCCTCAAATAATTTCGGACCAAACACTTTAATTCCCAACTAAAATTAATTACTTGATAGGTCCCTAACAATTAACTCCGTCAGTTACTTAGGTCATTTGTTCCGTCAACTCTAACGAAGGATAAAATAGTCCCTAGCAATTCTAACAGGGGACAAAATGGTCCCTGACCTCTTCTATTCCAAAACGACACTGTTCTCCTCCAATTTCCATCATATCTCGAATAAATCTAACAGTTTAACACTGTAACTTCAACTTACACAATGCACACTCTGCAACTTCAATGTTCATAAGAAGAAATATCATCAACTTGTTTTCAATCAATTAATACTCGAGAAACTAATGACTATATCTCTCAAGTACTTGTTGTCTTCAATGGATCCCATGAATCTTTAAGACCCGTACCCGTCATCACCATCTCCCTCCTCCTCTGCCCTATCATCTCCATGACCACATTGTCCATCACTCCGATCGCTTCTTTCAGCTTCTTCTCCGAATCAATATTCATTAATTGCTCCAGTTTTCATATAAGCAGCAATGACGATATTGCTCGTTGTACTAATAGCTTGGATTTAAGGTCGAAACTGTCGGG
This sequence comes from Arachis ipaensis, assembly GCF_000816755.2. Classification (NCBI taxonomy): domain Eukaryota; kingdom Viridiplantae; phylum Streptophyta; class Magnoliopsida; order Fabales; family Fabaceae; genus Arachis; species Arachis ipaensis. The sequence continues at coordinate 148,823,644 of NC_029789.2, read as the reverse complement.
AAAAAAGGAATAAAGCACTCGGGGTCTATTCCAAATGAGAATTTGCATATGATGTCGAAGGAGAATCTTCTCATGATGTTTTAATGTCCAACAATCTATATTACTTGCTGGAGAATGGAGAAAGGCGTGTTCTTGGGATAGTTATGGAATTTGGTCTTGAGGATGTGGTGGACAATGTCGAGGTTGGAGGTGATGCTGTTATCAAGGACGTGAAGGTGGATGCTTCTGGTGGGTGAAGTGCGGAAGAGGTGGGTGTACCAGTCACAGATTTAGGAAATGTGTGGTCAATAACATGCTGAAGTAGGTGCAACACACGTGACAGTTACATCATGGCTTGATCTTAGAGTTGAAGAGGAGGAAGAAAAAGATGGAAAAGAAGACTGTGAAGGTGAAAGAGAGTATGAATGTTAGGATTATGCGAGATATGATGAAAATTATGGAAGAACAATGTTTTCAAACAAAGAAGTCAGGGATCATTTTGTCCCATATTAGAGTTGTCAAGGACAATTTTGTCTTCCATTAGAGTTGACGAAGCCAAAAACCTAAGTGACTGACGAAATTAATTGTTAAAGATCAATCGAGTAATTAATTTTAGTTAGAGACTAAAGTGTCTGATTCAAAATTCTGAGGACTTAAATAGATAAATACTCATGCTGCATCTGGCTTCATCTTAGGTCTCCAAGTCACTTATTCATGCTGCATCTGGCTACTCTTAAAGCTGAAGAAAGGTGGTCCATTTTCGTAATTCACATTCAATCTAATTACTCTTGGTCTTTTTCTCCATGGCTAGTTTAGTCTTGCAAAAAAGCTGCTTTTAGTCTTACTCTTTTTTGCTCTAGCTCTAGTCATGGACCATTTATACCTTGTAGTTATTTAGTATCTTTGGTGTGCATTGTATTCTCATCGGGAAGAACCTCCAGTTTGAAAACGAAGAATATGCACAGTAATTTGCAAAATAAAATGACAGATGCTACATAATTTACAAAATAGAATTGTATGTTGACAATTTTGCCTAAAGTAAACAGATGCTTTTACAAAAGGTTAACGTCCAAAACGAAAAAACGCCTAAATACCAAAATTTCATGTCATAGGATAAGCAATACTTCTTTCATTGAAATATGATAACGCAACAATAATTATAAACCACAATTGAATACCAGTATATTTATAATTATATCTATATACAACTACATAGACCCTATGACAACCAAAATTCCAAGATAACTTGTTGAATTAACTAATAGCAATAGACAATATACTCCAGAAATCATTTTGGGGAAAGTTTTAAGTACCTCCACACTAAAACCTTGTGGCTACATCAAGAAGTGAATCATTGTTGCGTTTGACAGATTCCAACACATTCTTTGAAGTTTCAGTGACAACTTCACTGTTAACATAGTGATATCGGCACACTGGCATGTAGACATCGGAACCAGCAATCAGCTCAGTTTGTGTCTCTTGTGTCTTCCTGAGAGTGAAGAAAGCACGCTTGCAGCATAATTCACATCGAGCTGTCAACTTGGTTACAGTATCAGCAAGCGGTATTATGTGAAGCACAGAACCAAAGCTTTTCCTGAAGAACATAGATAGCAGAAAAAAAGTTTGAAAAGCATCCATATTGGTAACATTTCCAGCACAGTAAAACACAACAACGATTAGAATATCTGCACAAAGTACCTCAAGTAATCACCATCCAGGCCAGCAACAATCACAATTTTACCATCTTCATCAGCAGCCTTGCAGCAGAACTCATATAGGTCCTCAAAAAATTGAGCTTCATCTATACCAATCACATCCAACTGCATCCAAAATACTACTAACATTCAGCCAACATTACATCTAGCTAAGGGTATCGCTTAGCTCCTCTATAGCACCACAAATTCAAATGAGCAATATCCCCTAAGCAATAGTCAACAGTAACATAATGAAATATTGAGACTACCTTTCGATAAGCATCATGACCATATTTTTCTTGGAATGACATCAGATCTTGCAGTGCCCAACAAGGAAATCTAATCCCATCATGTGTCACAACCGAGTCAATGGCATATCTTGTATCCTTGCTTGATTTTAACATAGCCACGTTTCTTCACAACATAACATAATTTAAACATAAAGAGGAATTAGCCCCCAGCAGAAGATTCTACAAATCACTATCAGATCACAGTTTTAAACTTTCTTTTATTATTCGTTCCAAGAGAAAGAAATTACGTGGTGAAGCATGTATAGTCAGCAGTAACTGAAAAGGAAGGGATTCCCCACCAAAACACCAAAGTTTCATTGTGATAGCCATTGATACCACTTCAGAGGCTCATTTCAAGTTATCAAAATTTTCCAGCCGAGTAGAGCAACAAAATAAAGATACTATTAAAGACTTTAAAACGATTGTTAAAAAGCAAAAAACGCACAACCCATCCACTAATTCATTAATACCTGCCATTGTCAACTTCGGATTTGATACGGCGAAGAAGAGAAGAAGTTTTTCCTGCAAACATGGGACCAACAATAACATGGACCTCTCCAGAAGGATAACGATCCTTGCCGGAGATAAAGGGAATTGGGTGCTTGAAGGAAGCCATTGAATGAATCGAGGATCTTTGATGGTGAATGGTGATGGGTAAATTTGGAGATCATGGTTTGAACATTTATAGAGAGAGTGAGAGAGGAACATCTTTTGGGCGGGATCTATGAAGGTATTGGTGGCTCACTGCCTTCGCATTTTGATTTTTCGGAATTTGAAAAGCCACTCAAAATTTGGAGGGAATAAAGAATTTTGAAAGACTAATCATTGTTGATTAAAGACGGATTCGAATTTTGGACATTTAAAATTTGAAAAACCTTAGCTTAGGCTACATTTCGTTGTGAAAATAGAATAAAACAGAACATTAAAAATAAAATATAAATAATAGAGACATAAATAAAAATTATAACTATAAAAAAGAAAAATTTAAAACATATTTTTTATTTCTATTTATTTTAAAAATAATAAATAAAATAAAAGTTTATTTTATATTTAATAAGTAA
>NC_029789.2:148810491-148820595 GCF_000816755.2 Arachis ipaensis | reverse complement strand
CTCTATCTAATGTTTCTGTATTTTTTTTTTTTGACAAAAAAATACAAAATACGTTAATTTAATTTTCTAAGATACAATGTTTGTATTTAGTGAAAACTCAGGTCCAGTCAACTTCATATAAAATTAATAACTAAAAGCTGTTAGATAAAAATGTAGTCAAATCATTTAACGACTCTCATTATCAACTTTATTTTTCGCCATATGTATTTATGTCTGATTATCATATGCTTATAAATAAACGCAGCCTTTATACACATACATTAATATAACAAAATAACACACCCCTAAATCAATTTGCATTGTTGCCTTTTTCAATCATATCGACCTATTAACAAAAAAACCACGCTTACAAGAACAACTACATAATCAAATCCTACCTACTAATATTCAATGGTGCTTCTAATTGTCACGTTCATTGAATGTAGATTTCAACGTTCTTCATACTTTATTAATAACAGCAGAACTCTAATACTAATTCATGCATGGCAGGAATAAACCACAATACTCGAGTAAAATCCTTTCTCTCCTTTTTTTACTACATAGGCCCATTTCCTTTTTTAAGTATTGAACACTCGAACAAAACAAAATGTGATCTAGAAGGCAGAAGCCACCACCCAGAGAGTGGATTAAGGCAAATATGGATGCTGCTTTTCGAAAGGACTTGGCGGAAGGTGCTACAGGCGTAGTGATCAGAGATAAGTCAGGAAGATCAATCACAGGGACAACTATGCCATAAGGAGTGCACTGAATTTAGCAGAAAATTTACAAACGGAAAAAATATTTGTTGAATCGGGCAACCTTAGAGCAAGCATTGAAGTCAAAATAGATCCTATTCTTCAGGACATTCAATGGCCTCTGGGATCGTCCATTCTCATAGTCCATATCCAAGAGACATCCAACCTCCTTGTTTGAAGTTCAAGAAAGGACCGACAAATACATCAACATGGAAGAGACTGCACAGTTAAGAAGACCTCATCAGAACAAAAAAAGTTGGTCAAAGCTATAACAAGAAGGATCAAAAGAAGAATGACGACTACACTCTTACACCCCACTAAGAATATCTCTTGTTGAAGTTTATAGGGACATTTGTCAAGTGAAGAAGTTACCACATCCACGTCCAATCAGAAGCAAGAAAAGTATCAACGCATATATGGCCACCACACTAATGATTGCTATGACATGTTATGAAATAGCTTGCGCGAGATGGAAAGCATGATAAATACTGGGAGTCTTATATTGTCTAACAAAGGTAAACATTAGAGACTGTTTTATATATTCTAAAACTTGGGAAACTAAAGTGTCGGATATTAAAATTCCCAAGTATTCATTTAGGTAATGACTTGTTATCAGAAAGTAAACAAGGGAACTAAAGTCTGAAATAGAAACTTTGATAGCACCTTTCTCCTTTCATCCTTCCCACCTCTCCTGATTCCTCCATATACCATCAAGTTCTTGAAGCTCTGGCTGCATATATCAATTATTCAAAGTTCAAACAGAAGTGAAAATTTTCCCCTATAATAGAACAAACTGTAGCAGCACTATGAAAAGGAATTCAAGTTAGTCACTTACGTTACTAAAAAAAATTAGGCCAGGACTTACCAAAATGGCAGAAATTTTACACACAAGATTCTCATATAGAATGATTCAGCATCTACACAATAGGTCTTTCGTAATTGCTTATTTTCCATTTTAATAGATTCCATGGAAACCTACATTACTATCCATGAGCCACTCGTTTAGGGCACACTGTACTCTATTTAATTCCAATCTAACGGCTGGAAAAAGAAAAGAAACATAACATTCGTAGTTGGTAGAGATGGCGGCGAGAGGCAAAGGGAGTGTGAGTTTAGAGGGACAGAAAGTCATTCTTGTTCCGTACATGGAGTCCCACGTGCCCAAGTATCACTCCTGGATGCAAGACCCTTCTCTTCTTCAGGCTACTGCCTCAGAATCTCTCTCCCTCGACCAAGAGTATCACATGCAACTTTCCTGGTCTCAGGACCTTAACAGTTCTCTCTCTCTCTCTCTCTCTCTCTCTCTCTCTATTTTTGTTGAGCAATTTAGGGTTTATGGCTGATTCTGTTCTTTTTTTGCAGAGGATACGTTTATTGTACTCGATAAAGATTTGCTTCTTGGAAATTTCTCTCATGGGGAACCCCATGTTGAAGGTATCTCTCCTGTTGATTTTATGACCTAATCTCTGTAACCGGAAAATTTGGGAATCTTTGGGAACCTAAGAAGAACACAAAAGAAAAAGTTCTTCTTTTACTAGCTGTTATTCTGAAAATCCTCTTTGTTCAAAATTTTCTATTTCTCCTTATATTCTAAATTTTTACTCCCCCGATCGATAATGCTTTTCTCTATCATTTATTTTATTGTATGAATATGAATAGTTTCAGTTTTTGCAAAATAGAACTTGCTTTGGGTATTTAATGAATAGGTAGCAGGGTTTGTTCGATATGATTAAAGGGATGCAACATGATTTCGTTAAGGATTTAGATTTGATTAATTGACTTGGGGCTATTCAGATTTTTAATTCTTTAATCAGTGTATGAGCATTAAAACCTGTTGTCGGGTAGTAATCTTGTGAACACCGCCATCCTTCTTGCTTCCGTTAGTTTCAACTTGCAATCCTTATGTTAAATATTCGTGTATTCAACTTGTTCAGTTGAACAGCAATTTAGTTAGGTAGGCTTGCAGCTACATGGGCAATTTTCTTGATTCCAAGTAATTTGATTAGATTGGAGACTAATATATGCTATATTGCAGCCATGGTTGGTGATGTAAATATCTTCATGAATGACTTGGATAATCCTCACATGGCAGAGATTGAAGTAATGATTGCTGAACCAAAAAGGTAAAAGCTTTAATTTTCATGTCATAAACTAGTTTTTAACATATTTGGTTCAGAGTTCACCAGTTTTTTTCTAGTCCTTTTTACTGGATATGTTTCACAGCTCATTTCTTATTGAAAATGAATGCCATTCCTTTTTATTTTATGTTAATAAAAAAATAATCATAAGAAAAAAAAAAACTACAACTTCATCCTTGAAAGTTCAAGATAACATATTCATCCTAGAAATAGACAGCAAGTGATTAGTTTCCTGAACTTTATATCCTGGATCAGTTTTGTTAGAGGGCCAAACTGTGTTTTGTAATAATGTGACTAAATTACAGGTTTTTCTAGGGACAAATATGTTTATACCTCGAATTTTCAAGGATGAGATTGTAGGCTTTTTTTTTCCCTAATAATAATTATTGGCAGTTTAGATGCTGAGGAAATTTAGAAATTTTACTAGCACAACCAGCTAAAGTAGTTTCTTTGGAGCCCCATTCTTTATGGCATCAAGTTATTAGTAGTAAGTATGGCTTGAATGAAATGGTTGGGAGGCTAATATTGCTATCCATATGCTACTCATTCTGATTCTATCCCCTGGAAATTCATTTCTCGTTTTTTATTTTTCCTACCTCCAAACCTTTGCTTTCCTTGAAGGTGGGTGATTGTTCTCACTTTCACTTGGAGGAGGATCATCGAGTAGGTGCTGTCTTTTATACTAACCTTCCTCATCTATATCGTCTATTATCCTTGCATAACTCTCCTATCTAGAATTTTTATACTGTATATGGTTCTTCCTTTTCTTGGAATTTTTACCTTTACTGGTAACCTAAATGTTAGAGAATCCTTTGAGAGTCACTTTATTGGGTCTCCTTGAAATTTCTCCTTTGTCATCTAACCCTGAACAAAGGTTGTGTTAACTTGATATATTTGGTATGTTTAGTTGTAAATCTTAGATCAGTTTTTGTTGATTACTTTTGCTGCTTTGGGAACAGTGAAGGCAGAATCTTTTTGGCAATATCCAGTATATGCCACTATATGGTGTATTTGGTTGAACCACAATTTGGGTGTTTGGCCTCCTTTGGTGTAATGCTTATGATCTTTTTAGAGTTCTTACAATATCAGAAATTCAGAATATTGAGAGATTGGAAAGCTATTCTTCACTTATCTTACTCCGTGATATTCTTTTATCAAAAAGAGAAAAAGATACCCAGAGAAAAAGTTAAAAACGGTAGGCATAGCAGAATATAGATGAAAACAAGTTAAAATGGGTTTCTTTGAGTTAGGTAGATTACATCATTTAGTTTATGGATTTCTATTAGTGTGAATCTGCTTTCCTCTTTTAAATTTGCATCCCTAAAACTAATAGGGGAATTTGTTTCTGTTCTGAAATAGCTGTAGTCTACTCTGGAATGGTTCTGGTCTATTGTCAATATACAAGCATTTTCTCTCGGTTGCATTTCGATAACCTTTGTCCTGTTGGTGTATAGTATAATAACCCATCAGACCAGAATAAAATTTTAGAAACTGTATTATTTCTTAGTTATATCCTCTAACATCTTTACATCAACTTTTTGTTTATATGATGATCATGGAAGTTTTAACAATAAAAGCCATTTCTGGTCCTGAATTTAACAGCAAGGTTTTGGTTTTGATTTCGTCTGAGACAGCCAGTATTAAAGCTCATCGTTCTCTTGGTCTTTGCTAGCATAGCCGTGGAAAAGGACTAGGAAAGGAGTCTGTTCTGATTATGATGGCCTTTTCTATCGAGAGCTTAGGAATCAATGTCTTTCGTGTCAAAATTGGAGAATCAAATGAAGCATCCCTTAACCTATTCAAAAAATTGGTGTGTATGCTGCTTTCTCCATTTTTCGTTTTCTTTTTCAGATTCAAATGGTTGTTATAAGTTCTATTTAGATTGACTAAGCTCTTAATTGCTTTGTAGGGTTTTGTGCAGACTTCATATAGCAATATCTTCCGTGAGGTGAGCATATTTATTACTTACAACTCCCTCAGCTATCAAATAATTGTTCAGTATTGAAATTTCATTTGTTAACAACTAATTGGCCATTTAGAAAATTTATGCACATTAATTATCGTTTCTGAATTATATCCCTATTCAATAACATGAATGGAAAAGTGGAGGAGGGAGACATTGGTTGAATAGGGGGAACAAATAATAAGTAGGGAAATTTTTTTCTTTTTCTTTTTGATAAAAGAATTTCATTAAAGTGAGAAGAGAAGGACCAAACGTTATAATTGCTGTTATGATTAATTGATAACTTCGTGCATGTGTGTTCCTGTACAGTGTACATTAGAAAGTTTCTTCATTTTCTTTTTCCATTCTTTTTTAAATGTAATTTTTTTTACAGGTAACTTTGGAGTGGCAAGTATCAGAGCTCAAGAATGAAGAGATGGTTGGTTTGTCGGCTACTATGATTAAACATAAATAAATGTTACATTTCAGATCATCTTGTTAAATTTTAATAGCGGATGCCAGATATTCACTCCTCCTTATATGACGTTTCCCATTAATCGTTATTTAATGAGATGGAGGAGGGTTTTCAAGCCTCTCTTTTGATAATGTCTCAGTAACACTGATACAATTAAGTAACAAATGTTAAATTAGGGGGATCAAATTAAATAAATTGAAATTTTGAGGACGAAATTGAACTACGAATGTAATTTTAAAGATGAATTTGAGTATTAACTCCAATTGAGCATGAAGATACTCCACATAGATATACAAATGCGTAAGCTCCAAACTGCTTGAAAATGCTATAAATATTAGGTGATGGTGCAAAAATTAAATCCAAATAGAATATAAAGTAGATTGACTGGTAAAACTAGTGAAGTCTAAAGATTTAGAAGTTTCTAAGTTTAATTTTGATTGAATTAGATATAATAAAATAATATAAATTTATATAACATATATCTATTTGTAAAGAAGAACGATAGAATGATGCGACTATGTGTGGATTATTGTCAACTTAATAAGATATCTATTGTCAAGTATTGATAATTTGTTTAATCAATTTCAAGGAATTATATGTTTTTTTAAGATTGACCTAGGTTTAAGGTACTATTAATTGAAGATAAAAGAGGAAGATTTTTGAAAAACGGTCTTTTGTACTCGTTATAGACATTATGAGTTCTTAGTAATGTCTTTTGTCTTGATAAATGTACTAACAACTTTCATGGATTTAATGAACTGGGTTTTCAAACTTTTTTTTAGATTGTTTTGTTATCGTCTTCGTTGATGATATCCTGAAATTCCAAAAGTGCTACAAAGCATAGATATCATTTGAGGATTGTGTTGCAAACCTTAAGGGACCACAAGCTTAATTTCAAATTTTTTAAATGTGAGTTTTGGCTCGATCACGTGACATTTTTGGGACATGTCGTATAAAGAGATAGAATTATGGAGGACCCAAAGAAGTTTGAAGCCGTTCAGAAGTGACCAAAATCTACTACGGTGATAGAAATCTGTAGCTTTTCTAGGGTTTGCCTGCTACTATTAGCGATTTATCAAGGATTTCTCGAGGATTTATATGCCATTGACTAAGTTAACTCAAAAGAATGTAAAGTTTCATTGATAATAAGCTTGCGAGGAAGGTTTTCAGACACTTAAGGCTTGTCTAACCTCAACACCTGTTCTTAATTTATTTTCCAGATCTGAAAAATTTTTCGTTTTTTGTGATGCATCTCGGATAGGACTTGGATGTGTATTGATGCAGCATAGTCAAGATAATGCTTATGCCTCGCGACAACTCAAGAACCACAAGCAAAATTATCCAACTCATGACTTGAAAATGATAGCTATCATTTTTGCCTTAAAGATTTAGAGGCATTATCTTTATGGTGAGATCCGTGAGATCTATACCGACCACACAAGTTTAAAGTATATTTCAATAAAAGAATTTGAATATGAGACAATAAAGATGGATGGAGTTGCTAAAGAATTATTATTGTACTATTTTATATCATCATGGCAAGACAAATATTGTGGTGGATCTCCTTATTAATATAAAGTCTATGAGTAGCCAAACACATATCACTTTTATAAGGAGACTAATTGTTGAAGAAGTCCACCAACTTAAGGCTAGTGGAATATAATTTGATCTTGGAGAATCATGAACTGACCTAGCACATATTTGGGTTCAATTTTTTCTCATAGAACAGATCAAGGTTGTACAAAGTGATGACCTGTAATTAAAAAAATTTATGGAAGATGTTTGCAATGGGAAGAACTCATACTTTTTTGTTGAGCAAGGTGTTTTGGTTGTGGTAACCTCTTATATGTGTTGGATAGCCACGACTTGAAGAAAACGATTTTTGAGGAAGCTCACAATTTTAAGTACACAGTTCATCCAATACTAGCTTACAAATATTATTATTATTATTATTCTAGAGTTGTAGAGTTGTTAGACATCATTTGGTAGTTCGGTGACGTGCTCAGAGTTGTTTTTGATTTTTTGAAATCAAATTGCGAATGAATACTATGTCTATTATTGTTTTTAAGTGTATTACTATCAATATATAAATTAATTTATAATTTTTAGCACTTAAAAATATTTGATTGATGTGAATTTTGAATTATTGGAATGAATATTAATTTTTGAGAAACTTATAATTTTGTAAAAATACACATGAAATGATATTAGTATATTTTATAAAGTATACATATTTTTTTTTAATTGACTTTATTATACTTTAAAATTTGACTTTTAGTATGCATACTTATATATGCTTGATTTATTATGATATTTAGTATTATGTTACAAGAATTAGATGTTTGTTATCCATGAATTATTTTGGATTGCTATGGGAGACTCTGGCTTAAAAATCGTAATTAATGGTGGTTATGACGTTAGTCTATATATATTAAAATATTAAGATTCAACAAGTGATGCGACAAATCGGTTTTTCAATTATTGAGTTTTACCATATAAATTAAACAGTAATAAAAATTATAATTTTAAAAATTTAAAAGATTTAAATTTTAAAAAAAATAATATTAAAATGAGTATTATAAAAAATATTTTAAATTTAATATTATGAAGAAAAAAAATATATATATAAAGACTAATTTGAATAATTTTTAAAATTTTAGGGATGAAAATGACTTACGTTTGGACTTTCAAATATTATTTTGATTATAAATAACTTTTTTACATGTCAAGTGACACATGATGTACTAGGTGTCACTGACCTGATACGTCAACTAATCATTTGGTGATACATGGCACTTAACGTGATACGTCATCATCCCATGTGGCACTTAACGTGACACGCCATCATCTAACTAACGGAAGGACCAATTTGACTTATGTTTTATCTTTCAAGGACTAAATGACTAAAAAAAATCATTTGAAAACTAATTTGAAAAATGAATGATCTTTCATAGACGAATTTGACTATTAACCCTACAAAATATTCTCTTTTTATATGTTGAGTAAACTACTATTTGTACCCACGAAAGTTGAAAATGCTGACACATCTACCCATAAAAAAAGAAAATTACTATTTGTACCTATAAAACATGAATTCCATATAACAAAATTATCCAAACACTAAAAAATCACAGAAAAATTCCAAATTACCCTTATCATCATCTGCATCATCTTTTTCCCTCCACCACCACCACCACTAACCCCATCTTCTCTCTCTCTCCTTCCATTTTCTGAGCTCGTCGCCGCCGCCAGAGTCCGTCACCGCAGACTGGACATGGGCTGGATCGGAGCTCTGTGTCAGCGAGAGATGGAGGGCTAGTTGGAATGGGTTGGGGCAGCGGTAGCGATCAGGCAACGGCGGTGGCTCTAGGGTTGCGAAAGGCAGCGACGGTGGTCCTAGGCTCGTGGAGGTGAGGCGAGGGGAAGAAGAAGAAAGAGAGAAGGAAAGGGTGGAGGAGGAAAGAAAAGGGTAAAGGACGCGGTGACAGCGAGTGGAGGTTGAGTGGGACTTGACGGCGCCAGCGACTGTTGAGTGGTGGTTACGCATAGGAGCAGAGAAGAGAACACGGGTGAGAAGGGGCGAGAGAGAGGAAGAAGAGAGGAAATCGGGTGAGGGGGCGACAACTTGGTGGTCGCCGGTGGTGGTGCGGTGGTCTGAGACAATTTATTTTTTTTATTGTTGTTGTTGTTGCTTTATGTGAAGAAGATGATAATGGAGGTATAGTGGTGGTGGTAGTGATGATAGTGATAAAAGAAATGAAGTAGTGGTGCCTTTAAACTCAAAGTTTGGCTCTGGCAAGAAAGAGACAGGGAAGGAGAGAAGGAAGAGTGGATGATGCGGATGATGATAAGGGTAATTTGGGGTTTTTATGTGATTTTTTAGTGTTTGGATAATTTTGTTATATGAAATTCATGTTTTATGGGTACAAATAGTAATTTTCTTTTTTTTATGAGTAGATGTGTCAGCATTTTCAATTTTTGTGGATAGAAATGGTAGTTTACTCTTATATGTTTTTCTACTTTTCCTTTTTCTTGTTTTTCAGTGTATTCTTTTTGTATCTCTTTTTACATTTTTTTAAATTTTGATTGAATTTAGTTTTCAACTTTGAGTTAGAAATTTGAAATTAAATTAAATGGTAATTGAGAAGTAAAGATGTGGTATTTATCTTAAACAAAAAAGCTTCGTGTATAAAAAAGACAAGTGATGAATTAGATAGATTTTGTCTTTCTTACTTCTACTTGGAATTTTTTGTGTTCTTTGCTGCGATGCAGGAGAGATAAGTGATTTAGGGTTTGTTTGGATAGGTTCATAAGTGATTTTTTTTAACTTTTAATTTATGAAAAGGTGTAGTATTAATGTCTAGTATCATTTTTAAAATAAAATTGTAACTTTTTAAAAAGTTATTTTGGTGTTTAAGGAGAAGTTAAAAAAAATGACTTCTTTTATAATAAAAAGCTTTTTATCACTTTTCTCTTAAAATAAATACTTTTAAAATTTAAAAATCAAACTAAAATAACTTATTTATAAGCTACTTTTAATATAAGCATTTATTATTTAAACTATTTCTTCAAAAATAACTTAATTAAATTGTTTATCCAAACTAGACCTTAATGTATTCTTCTACACATTTTTTTATTTTTATCTTTTTCTTCTTGTTCTTCTGTTTATCTTCCACGCTCTTCTTTTTTATTGTATCTCTTTATTTTTTTTATTTTTAATTTTGATTGAGTTATATTTTTAGTTAAGAATTTGAGTTAAATCTTTATCACATAAAATATATAATAATTAAAAAAATATTTTTGTTAAAATTTTAA
>NC_029789.2:148808013-148810457 GCF_000816755.2 Arachis ipaensis | reverse complement strand
TTATAACCAAATTTTAGAAGTTTATTAGTCAAACTCGCGAGTTTATTAAGCGATAATGCATGGATTAATTACGTATTTACTTTTATGCATTTTCCCCGAAACGCGAAACGGAACGAAGTGGAGGGAGATTGGATTAGTGCCTTAACCGTCAATTCCGGCTCATCCTTAAACGCTCCTTGTTAAGTATGGAGTGCTGCATACCTTATGAATTCGTTAAATTTAAACTCTATATTTATTATATTTTATTTGAATGGTCTGAATTTAAAAAAGTAACCTATTAATCAGGTTAATCATTTTTTTACAAGTTTTAGATTTTTTTTATAAGTTTCGAATATTGAGCTGAAGTTCAAAATAAAAAAGTAGTATATAAATATTAAAAACAACATGTCTATACACAAAAATTATTGGACTTTAGAATTAAAATAAATAATATATAAAAAATAAGTTGAAAATTTATGTACTAAATCTAGAAAAAAAAAGATATATTAGAATCTTAAAAAAAATAATATTAAATATATATTATGTATATAATATTAAAATTTAAATAAATTTTATTTTGTGTGAAATAAAATTATAATATTAAATATAAAAACAATGATAGAATAATTTGAAATAAAAGATAATTTTTCATGTATTTTGTGCTTTGACTGCGTCGTCATCTGAGAATCATGGCACCTTCATGGAGACCGGATTCTTCTACAGAATCAGTTTCACGTTTGGAGTTAGCCAACCAGCAGCGGCGACGGATAGCGTCTTCCTTTTCTATGGCAGCAATTTTTCGGACTTTGAAGGTCCATTTATAGTAGAAGTGGAATGGAATGGGTTCGAGAGCGTCAAAATCTGTCGTTAGACAGAATAATAGTGGAAGCACCTGCTAGCGTAAAAATGTTTGAAGACATCACATCAATAATAATAAAGTAACGGAGGAATTCGATCAAATTTTTCTGAGTACTTTTTTGGTGTAAAGATAGTCCTGTATTAAACGAGTTAATTAGTTTTTTTTTGTTAAGGCCGATTTTAGGGGTGTGCATGGCCGGCCCGGCCCGAAGACCCGGCCCGGTCCCGAACACTTTAGGGGCTAATTTGGTGTGATTTCATCGGGTCTAGGGTCGGGTATGGGTCTCAAAAATAGACCCGGTCTTTATTTCGGGTCGGGTCCGGGTCATAGCTCGGGTCACCCGAAATCGGCCCGGTGGCCCGGTCATCATACATAATTAATATTTTGTGTTATTAGTGATGGATGATGGCTATTATTATGTGAAATTTAAGTGTTGTAAACATTAATATTTTGTGTTATTAGTCATTATATATAAGACTATAAGTTAATATTTTATGTTTAAAATGCATAAGACTTTAGACTAATTCATAATCTTGTGTTATTTGTATTGATTTAAATATTTGGTGTTATTAGGCAATATTAGTATTGATTATGGTTATGCTTTAATTTTAGAGAAGAGTTGGTTCTTATTATATTTTTCTAAGTGAATTTTACCATGTCAAATAATGATTGGAGTCTTGAAAATTTGGATATTTTTACATGCTAACTTACAAGAAGGTATCAAGGTAATATAATGTTAACGGCCCGGTTTTCACCCGGTTTTTACCCGGTATAATCGTGGCCCGAAAGTGTATAGGTTTCATCGGGTCTAGGGTCGGGTTCGAGTCTAACAAATAGGCCCGGTATATATTTCGGGTCGGGTCTGGGTCACATCAAACTCGGCTTCACCCGGGCCCATGCACACTCCTAACCGATTTATTTGTTCAGCCCATAACAAAAAAAAAAATAACAATAATAAATAAATTTAATTTATTTTATCATTTTTGATAGTAGGTTAAGTTTAAAAAAATGCTGCACTCACTACTTTAAAGTGCTATAGCTTTCGCCGTCAATCCCACGCATCAAAATGTAAACTCCTCCTCCACCCTTATCAATTCTCATCAGTCATCACTCATTCCCTCTTCCAGTCTTTTCTTTCACACGACGCATAAAACATAAAAGATTAACAGTTATTAAGATATGAGACTCCCTCATTTTATTGGGTGTTTTTTGGTCCATTCACCCAAAATGGCTGCTACCTTTGCCATTTCCCCTCTTCCATCCTCTACGCCCTTCCCTTTCCATTTCCATTTCCATAAACCATACTCAACGCAGCGCTCCGGTTCACTTCACGGTACCTTATTCTCTCCAACCACTTCCAGCCCCTTCCTTAACCGCTACCGTGCCAAAAGACAAAAATGCCTCTCAACTATCACTCTCGCCGTCGCCACCGATTCCTCCATCCACCAGAACCAGAACCAGAGGGGGAGCGAGGACAAAATTGTTCTTCCAACTAACGAATCTTCTGAGACGCTTCTCAGGATTCGCCACACGGTAATGTGAATTCTTCGTTTCGCATAAGATTGAAATGAAAAGTTTTTGTTTTCTGCAAACTTATAATTACACA
>NC_029789.2:148781360-148807767 GCF_000816755.2 Arachis ipaensis | reverse complement strand
AAAAAAAAACTTATAATTACACTAATTTCTTATATATTAGTTTAGGACAGTTTTACACGTGCTTTTAGTTCACACCCTAAAAAATAACTACATATGATAACTACAATCGATCGATTTACCCAAAATGAAGATGTTTCTTTATCATTTCCTTAATTGCTGAGCATAATTAATTTTGATCACTAATTTTGGACTTGAGGTAGTGAGGTATTCGTTAGTAGTGCACTAAGAACATTTGGTTGGCCCTGAGGGACATGATGGTAAGGAAAGAATGAAAGATATATATGAACTCCACTCAGGGAAATGGAGAGGAAGATATTTTTGGCGATACGTTGTGCTGTGGGTGCCAAAATGTATTGCATCAATCTTTTATTTGTGATTTTCATTGTTCACTTATTATTTGTTTCCTTACGTATTCATTTTTAGTGTAAGAGGTGAAAGCAAGTCAAGCAACATTCATAGATGTCATTAGCATTAGCGAGTTCAATTTGAAATTCAGATTTCTGTTGTTCATAATTATAAACAAAATTTTTTTGCTTTATAATAAAGAAAACTGACAGTGAGTATGTAGAATTTCATGAGAAATAAATAGTGATAGTTAATTCTGTGGTGTGACTCTTAGTTGTTGTACAAGTTACTGAATGCTTTTTATGTCTAGATTCAGCTGTTTGACTAACAAGCTGCAGACATACAGTGTGCACATGTGATGGCAATGGCTGTTCAAAAACTATTTCCTGATGCAAAAGTCACAATTGGGCCTTGGATAAAAAATGGGTTTTATTATGATTTCGATATCGAGTCTTTGACTGATAATGATTTGAAGAAAATCAAGAAGGAGATGGTAAGTTGAGTCAATCTATTAGTTTTATATGTGGGATTTATTTACTTGTTATGGTCACATTCTTCTCAAACCATCCATTAGGCTATGTATCCACAGAATATAATTAATGTTTTTTCAATTGACTGTAGGATCGAATAATTGGCAGAAATTTACCCCTTGTAAGAGAAGAAGTTTCAAGAGATGAAGCTCTCAGAAGAATAATGGCTCTGAATGAACCTTACAAGATAGAGATTTTGGAAAGCATTAAAGAAGAACCCATCACGATTTATCATATTGGTAGGCTTCCAGCTCTTTCCCCAGTGTCTTCTGTACGTATTCTTAGACAGAGAGAGAAAGAGAGTATATTGAAGTGTGGATTAGGTGCATGTATGTTTCATATAGACAAGTATGTTTTAGTATAGTTATTCTGGTGAGACTCTAGTCTAATAAAGGATTGCTGTATAGATACACCAGCTTCATGATTGTTAGTCAAATTGTATGTGTGTATTTATATTAGTCATTCTAAACTGCTACAACCTAAGCCCAAATATAGAATTCTAAACTGCTACATGTTTTATATCCCACATAACAACCGAATTGTGGCAGACCCGTTTCTCTAATATAGTAAGCTAGCATAATCTAGAAGAGTCTAGAAGAGTTAGTTAGAGTCCTCTTTCAGCTATGATATGACAACTACGGTTAGTTACAGCTGTCATAACTAATATATGAAAAGGCTATTCTGCCTAGCTTACACCACAAGCTACAATCTCTCTGTATATAATAAGTCGTACCACTGTGATTCAGTAATAAAAACAGCTTTTCAGATTCAGAGTTTCACTGTCTCCAAATTCTCTGAACTCTCTAAATTCTCCTTTCTCTAATATTCTCGCTTTATGTGTTTTCTTTGTTTTACAAGTCAAACTTCCTGAAAGGGCTCGTCAATATTGGTATCCATCCCATTTTTTTCTTTACAAAGTTAACACCTTTAACTTTCCTTTACATTTCAGTTCCTAACACTTTGTTGATTGAGTCGGTTGGATATTATAGTTTGTAATAAATTATTATTCCTCAATGCTAATAGGTTAACCGCTTATTGGTTTTCTATGTTGCTGCATTTTCATATGGATTTTATATTTAAAAAGTATGACCTTTTAAACTAGGGTCCCACCTTGTGAGGTTTTGAGAGAGTATATGTATGTGGCCTTGTCTATCCCACAGTTGAAGAGGTTTCATAGTATTGCGGTCAAAGACATTGTCGTCCACATAAGATTTCTCTTGAACAAACTCATTTGCCAGTTTAAATCTCCCTATGTTCAAAGCTTTTTCTTGGAATGTTGTTCTTAATTGGGTTAATTCTAATGATGCTCTAGAAGTGCAGGTCCCTCATTGCTTTTGTCTGCTAATATGTGTAAGTGTACCATTAAGACTCTTAATCTGCACCCAATATTTGGAGAATGTTGGGTTTGTCCCATGGACATGGACTTGCATAATTTTCTACTCATTAAGCTTGGGGGTTTTGGTTCATGTAAAGATGCAAAGTTTCTGTGGCAATGTTAGGTTTTTGTAGTGCTTTGGTGTATTTGGTTAGAAAGAAATTCTAGGGTTTTTAATGATTCCTTTTCCACAATTGATTTTGTTTGGCAGAATTGCCTATTTGGCGTCCCCTTGACATGCAGCTACTGGTTTTCCTTTAACTGATATTAAAAGGGATTGGTATACACCGTTACATTATCTTATCCCTTTTGGCCTTAGCTATATCTTTTGCATCTATCCGACGATTACTTATCCTCCCCTTTTGTACATTCTTCAGCCACATAAGTTGATTGTCAGTTGTATCCATAGCATAATACCTTAATTCTCTATCAGACCACAATGCTGCATTTTGCTTGTGAACTCTTACTTTGACATGTTATATTTCTTGTTCTCGGATCCTTTAAATTGGTAAAAGATTATTTCTGGTTTTTCGTTTGTCACCTTCAGTGGAGCAGAGGAGCTCTATTTCTTTGTTGTCTCTTAAGGGATTGTTTGTAAGCTGAATTTTTGAAGAAAAGGGTGGGGAAGGGAAGACTTGTAGTGTAAATTTTATACTATATGCCCTCCATTTCCCTGCCATTCCCTTAAACTTTCATCTTTTGTGGGTTGGAGGCTTATATGTAGCCACTAAGCTTGAATGTTTTGAATGCTGCACTATTTTGCATCTTTAGCTTGATCAATGAAAACCCTTCAATATAAATGGATAATGTAGGATGTCTGATATTGGTACTGTGAATTTGCAAGTGTAAAAGCGTGTGCTTAGAAAGATTGCCTTGCAGTTTTTGACATTGCATTCAAGAAGAATATTGCCTGAGGAGTAACTTTATCCTTTCTTCCATAAAGGTGAGGAATGGTGGGATCTTTGTGCCGGACCTCATGTTGATTCTACTGGTAAAATCAACAAGAAAGCGGTTGAACTTGAATCTGTTGCTGGTGCTTACTGGAGAGGAGATGAAAGGAAACCTATGTTGCAACGGATATATGGTACTGCATGGGAGAATGAAGAACAATTGAAAGCTTACCTTCACTTCAAGGAGGAAGCTAAGCGTCGTGATCATAGGCGCCTAGGGCAAGATCTTGATTTGTTTTCAATTCAGGTGCATGTTCTTTGCGTTATGGTTTCCTTTCTTATTTGCTTCCATGATGAAGCAGATTTGTTAGGATATCTTATCATTCATAATTTTGTGGGTAAGTAACTGTTGATTCATGATGAAATCTTGCCTGTGTGACTGAAATTTATTTATGCAGGATGATGCTGGTGGGGGTTTAGTTTTCTGGCACCCAAAAGGCGCCATTGTGAGGCACATAATTGAAGATTTGTGGAAAAAAATTCACATGGCTCGTGATTATGATCTTCTGTACACACCACATGTGGCAAAAGCTGAACTCTGGAAGATTAGTGGTCATTTGGACTTCTACAAGGAGAGTATGTATGATCAGATGAGCATTGAAGATGAGATCTATCAGCTTCGACCAATGAACTGTCCTTATCATATTTTGGTATACAAAAGGAAGCTGAATTCCTATCGAGATTTTCCTATTAGGGTGGCAGAATTGGGAACCGTTTATAGATATGAGTTATCTGGAAGTTTACATGGGCTTTTCCGGGTCAGAGGTTTCACTCAGGTTTGCCATCATTATACATAGCTCATTGTCTTCTGAACTATTAAATACTATACACTGATCCTGTTTTTCTAAAAGAGTGGAAGACAAATCTCTGGCTTTTACTTACTGTGAGTTTTGATTTAGTGTTAAAGGTTGTGGACATCTGATGTTCCTGGCCCATATTTCTGAAAACCTCGTGCGTNGTGATGTTGTTAATGTTAAATATAGGATAGCCTTGTTGTAGATTGTATGCTGATAGATTGGCTGTGCTATCTCGATGTCATTTTTACAGGATGATGCACACATCTTTTGTTTGGAGGATCAGATTAAAGATGAGATAAGGGGTGTCTTAGATCTCACTGAAGAAATACTGCTGAAATTTGGTTTTGACAAGTATGAAGTAAATTTGTCTACAAGGCCTGAAAAAGCTGTTGGGGATGATAATATATGGGAGAAAGCTATCTCTGCTTTGAAAGATGCTTTGGATGATAAAGGTTGGACATATCAAATTGATGAAGGGGGAGGTGCCTTTTATGGGCCAAAGATTGATCTCAAGATTGAGGATGCTCTTGGTAGGAAGTGGCAATGTTCAACCATACAGGCAATTCCTAACTTCATAATTGTTTAAATATAAAGAGAAATAAGAGGGGGCTATCAAAATTTATTATTTTTGGCCATCACTTAGTCATCAACTTAATTCCTTTAGTCTAGTTCTCTTAGTCTAGTAATCCAACAACATACTTTTAAGTATTGATGGCTAAATGATGGCTAAATTATACTCATTTCTTTGGCATGGCCCTATTGGGAAGAGCTTATTTTTACCCTTATCAATCCATGCCACAACACTAATTTCAATACTTAGTATAACTGGCGGGTTTGTTTATTGTCAATGTTTTAATTTTATGCTCAAATTGAGACATAAAACCATTCTTGTGCCTCTATCCAGTTACTTGAAATTAATGACAGATTGACAGGTGTGAGATTCATTCATTAACAATTGTATGCTTAAGCTTCATCTTTTCTCAGAAAGTATTCGCTGGATAGTTTTTTATGTTACTCTTTGCATTAAACTATTTCCCTAATTGTTTTGACTTCACTTAAATTTCAACAGGTTGATTTTAATTTACCACAGCGTTTCGACATCACCTATGTTGACTCGGATGGTGAATCGAAGAGACCTATATTGATCCATAGAGCAGTGCTTGGATCCTTGGAAAGATTCTTTGGTGTTCTCATAGAGCATTATGCCGGTGATTTTCCATTATGGCTTTCTCCAATACAAGTTCGGGTGTTACCTGTTACTGATGTCCAGGTAACGTAACTCAAAACTTTGGTATATATATGTTTTCTGTATGCATGCATGGTAAATGGGTTATGGGGAAATATTCCCACATGAAGAAAACGAAAAAAAAAAAAATGAAAGGGAAGATATATGATTCATAGTGAGAACAATCGGTGGTGTGTAAACTGAAGGAAGCATTTTCTGTTTTTCACGCAGCTTGAGTATTGCAATGATGTGATCAATAACCTGAAAACGAAAGGCATCCGTGCTGAAGTGTGCCATGGAGAACGCCTGGCAAAGCTCATAAGAAATGCAGAGAAGCAGAAAATTCCATTGATGGCTGTTGTTGGCGCAAAGGAAGTTGAAACAAAATCAGTTACAGTTAGATCTAGATTCGGTGGGGAGCTTGGAACCATGTCAGTTGATGATTTGATTAGCAGAGTAAATTTGACAACAGAAAACCCATCCTCAATTCATCATTTTGATATTTCAAATTAAGCAAGGTCGTGGCCCTACTACCATCCGAAACATCATATGCTTTGTAATTATTTTACAACATCAAGTTAGCATGGGCATTCAGTTGCAACTTACATATTGTAGAAGAATAACGTGATAGATTCTGGAATAGCTGCAGACGCAATAAGTCGATTTAGCTCGAGAATTGATATTTGGGTACAAGTTCTGTGTTTTATTTTTTATGCTTTGGTATTTTTCTTATTTATGCAAAGAAGAGAGTAAACATTTTATTTTTTTAACTATGAATGTTCAGAAGACAAATAAATTTAGAGAAATGCTAGGGGCCAACAACTTTTGTGATTTGTAGCCATCAAATAGCCATCAATGATGGTTTTAATGGTGTGAGATTGATGTGAGATTTCATCTAATGGCTCACTTTTTTTTTTTTGCTGATTACATGCTGGTCAAAATTTAACAAAGTTGCTAGCCCTCTAGATTTTTCCATAAATTTATTCCAAACAAATAAAACAAACTTGTTAAAAATGGGTTCTAGAAACTATCACCCCACTTCACTTGCAGCCACCACCGCCTTATCAGGAATCAGCCACTGTCACCTCACCTCTTCCCAACCCCACCTGTAGCCACTGTTACCTCACCTTATCCCACCTAACCCAACTCCCTTTCACTCACACCATTTGCTCTGCCTTCATCGTTGTCATTACTGCTTCCTCTGCCATTCTCACTATTCTTGCTCTTTCTCTACCTCCCATCACCATTGATGGATTTGAGCCCTGTCACTATTGGTTCTTCGTCTACCTTTAAGGTTCCTCTGGCTTCGTGGTGATGGCTGCTCTTTTGCCTCCCGTAGTCATTGCACCTCCACCCTCGTTCTTGCACTTGCCTGGATTTTCTCTACTGAAAAAAAAAAATTGGATAGTATCCAATGTTTAATATCATCTTTTATTAGTTTTTTTCTTTCTATTTATTTTTGGTTCTACTTATAAAATAAAAAATAAGAAATCAGACTTTATTCTTTTTAAGTGTTAAAAAAAATAGAAAACATCTATTTCCTGCCTTTTCCCCTTTCATTGGCTCATTATCACTCCGAAGATCCAAAAATTTTAAGCGGCGAGGCAATATATATGATACATAAAAGTAAGGACAATTTACATAAATAAATTGTTTGTCTTTTAAATTTACGCAATTGCATGCAAATAATTTATTTATGTAAATGGTCCTAAAAATAACAAAAAAAATCGTGGAGCTCGTGGGTGACTCGCTGGAGTCTTCCCTCTGCTCCATATCTTCACCGCCCTCTCCACCTCGGCCTTCCATGCTTGCTGCTGTTCTAGTTCTGCCGTCGCGTCAGTTCAGGTAGTCCTCCTCCTTGGTTCCTCCCTCTCAACCTCAATTCGTCGTTGGTCACTGTTATTTTGTTTCTGCTCTCTTTTTATTTTCGAACGATTGATTCTGTTCTGTGAATGATTGAGGTCTAAGTTACAGAACTTGCAATATTTATTAAGGCAATTTCAGCCAATTCATTCAGCACCTTAAGTTATAAGGCACTCTCTTACTGCCTAGCTAATTTCACTCTTAGGGAAGTTACACTTTGAACCCTTCCCTTCTCATTCTCTTTGGCCTTTGCTGCTTCTTAGGAAGTTGTTCGTTGCTCTTCTCTCTCTCGTTCTCTCACGTTCGTCCTTAGCGGATCAGGAAGGTATATTATATATTTTTATTGTTTATGAAATTGTTATTGATAATAGAACCGAAAAATGTTTGACTAAACGAGTGATAATATGCATCTTTTAAAAGTGAAGCTAAGACATTGGTGAATTATATGAGAACCAAATATTTGAAAAAAATCCCATAAAACCAGCAAATGTTTTCATTTTCTTTTCGTTTATTTCTTTAATTTAACCCTCTATATTTAATTTCTAATAATCGTTATAAAACACACATTTTATTGTTTTAGTATTGATAAATATTTTCTAGTAAAAGTAAAAGATGCTTTTTTTTTTTTTAGTTAACTAGGCAAACTGCCCAAAGAAACTACACAAGAACTATTCTAGAGTGAGCAATGCCCAAAGTTGTCTATTTTGTTCATTGATGATTCTCCTTATAAAACATAAGTTTTATTGGGAATAATTGGTCACATGCTGCTTTGAGGTCTTCCTCAAGAGGCCAATGTTTGAGTGATAGTATATCATCAATTTGACTAAATTGTGGTGTCTTATCTTTCTTATTGTTTGCTTAAATGCTTAGCATACATGTATTTGATGAGATAGTTTTCAATACTGAATATTTCTATGTGTTTCAGTTGGTTCATTATTTCAAGATTTGAAGTCATTTCGTTATTTCATTATCATATTATGTGTTGTCTATAGTTATCAAGGTGGGACAAGGGTCCTTAGGATTTTGTTCTTGGGTATAACGATTTAATTTCAAGATTATAGTTATATAGATACTTTCTGAAACTGGAACTTTGAAAGTTGATTATTGAAGCTTTAATATGACTTGGAATGATATTATAAACTCCTTTTATGATGAATGCTTATGATATTTGGAACTTTGATTTTCTAGCACAGGTGAGGCTCGAAACTAATATTCTAGAGTCTGAAGTTTGTTCTGTTGGGAACTTTAAGGAAAGGTCATTTTCCTGTATCCTATGATGTGTTGACCTTACTAATGAGGTTGGAAAAAACAGAAGTGAGATGAGCGCAAAGTGCTCTTAACAAGTTGCTTGAGCAACTAGCCGCTCAAACATCCGTGGCTGGAGACCTCTCTTCCATTCAATTGGGAAATATTAACAGAATTGCGTCTTTGGTTAGCAAGAAAAAGGAAACCAGTAGGAATGAGAATGGAGGAAGGCGTAAGGAGATGGGTGGTGGACATCTCAAAGTGGGACCCACAACCCCCTGACTTATCCTTTCCCCTCTCTTTCCTTCCTTCCCACGAGCACTCCTCTGTTACCAGGTACATACATTCAAGTGCTTTTGTAGTTGGTTGCTGCACAAATTGATTGGCTTTTGTTAAACACTTAATGGTGTGTACTGGTGGGTACCAGGTTTGTGAAAATGGAAGATAGGAAACGAGCACTTGTCAGCAGAATGCTTCAGTATGCTCTTGTATCTGATGTTCTGCGAATCCCACTTAGTGAAATTTCCATAAAGCGAACACCCGAGGGCAAGCCATATGTGGTATGACTATTACTATTCATACACCAAACACACCACACACCTGTATTAGTATACCATATTTACTATTAATATGTGTTTCAATTATTCTTCAATAATTAAAATAATACATGGTGCGTGTACGGGTTTTTTCCCCCTTTGGCTTCCTTACTTTTAGGAACCAACCCATTCCCCCTATTTCGTAGACAACCTTTGCTACTTAGTTGCAGATTATCTTTTTTAATTAACAATGAAGAATTGCTCATTTTCAAGCTAATCACACTCATTCCATGCTTTCTTTTCCTCATTTTCACTCTTTCAATCACACCATTGAAAATTTAATCATGTAGCATTGTCATTCATCCATAATTTACTTCACCAACCTACTGTGATTTTTTCATAATATTCCCCTTTCCAATCTTGCTATTAGAAATTCTTGTGATTTATCTTCTGTTTTATTCTCTAACAATTGAGACATTAATTGATATTGTCATGGAGGTTAAACGCTTTTTTTCATTCCGCGACACTGTTGGCTCTTATAAAAATTGTGATGTTGAAAGTTTCTAACTGAAATTGATTTTTGATTTTGAATTTGATCAATAACGAATAATATTTAATGGATCCTACGTATTTTTATAGTGTGTCAAATCGGTGTCTGGTACAAGGGTGTACGCGTAGCAGGATTGTTTCTTCAATTTGATGAAAGTCAAACTTTGTTTCTATTTCCATTTCATTGATCTTGATTTTGCTGTTATTTTCCATTTCTTTTAGAACATGAGGGATATGTGATTCTATATTTTGCTACCAACTCTTTAGGACCAACCTTGGGAAGAACGAGGAATAACTAAGCCTTGATATATTAGCTTGGCATAATAGTACTTCTCTTACCTTTTCATAAACTATGCACATTTAAACCTACTAAGGAGCATCACTCGCAAGTTTATAATGCCTATCTCGAGTTGTTATCATGAAAATGACCCTGAACCTTCTGAGTTATGCCAAAAGTGAGGAGCTTGTATCTCGCAGATGAGCTTTAATGATTATTGTTTGGGGCCCAACATTATTTTAAACAAGGATTAGTACTTTTGCCTTTTCTATCACACATTCACACCATATTATATTGTTCTAAAACCGATCATCTCAATACCTTGTTTGCACGATACGGAAATCGGGATCAAAGTTTCTAGGATTTTCGATAGTTCTATCTTCTCTGCACACATTCATGGGTTGTATCAAATTTCTTCATTGACAGTTGCATTCAAAATTCATGCATATTACATGGTTAATTTAAGAAAAATTCTGAGTGATTTAAACAACGTTGTATAACTTGTTCCAAAAGTGCTCGTCTCCTAAGTGTTGATTTGTTTTGCTTCCTTAAATCACGTAAAGCTTTGCAGTTTCTCTATTCTTCATCATAGGTATATTTTTTCTATCCATTTTGAATAAATGGAGATGCTTGTATTAAGATGTTGGCATATATCTTACACTCATACTATCACTCTTTATATTGTGATACTATCACTCCTCATATTGTGTTTCTGCCACCTTTTCTATTTGCTTCCATGTAGCTCTATTTATTCTTTACAGTTTAAATGGTTTTGCTTCAGGATTATGATAAACTTGGCCTCGGATTACCTAATTTTAATTTCAATGTATCTCATCATGGTGACTATGTGGCCATAGCATCCGAATCTGTATACCTTGTGGGGTTAGACATTGTCTCCTATGATATACCACAGGGAGAAACAATTACAGAATTCATACATTTCTTCGCATCATACTTTTCCAGTTTGGAATGGGACAATATAGTTAATGCTGGCACATCTTATGATGTATTAATTGAATTTTACAGGTATTCTCGTGATCTATTTGTATATTTGTTGAGGAAATAGTTTAATTACAAAATGTTCATGCGGTTTGGATTTTGTTGTTGCTGCTGTTCCGGACTTCCAGTTTCTAGAGAGTGAACAACTTTTTCTTAAGTATTGAAAATTTTCTGCATCTATTTATTTATTTACTTTTGGATTTTTTTTCGTTACCTTGAAAGAGATTTTGCTCTCTCTTTAGTGCTATTTTCCTTCCGTTCTATCTTTACATAGTTTTTTTTTTCTTCTGTTGCCAAAATAAAAAACCTCAATTCTGCATTTTCAAAATTTAACACGTTTGAAATGCCATAAAAATTCAATGTTGTCATTTGTTTGGGGGAAAACCCAATTGCAATATACAAAACATAGAGTGCTTCCTATCATATTTCAAGAATATGAGCACACTGTTTCCTCAACTACTGCGATGCTTTGATAAACCTGTTGGTATGCTTGCCTAGCTTTATTTCAAAGAACTGTTATCTCCACCCTCTTGATGAAAATTCCATGAATGACTTGATCGATCCTTAAGATCTTCATCTCTGTATAATGTAGACGTAGATTAAAGATAGTCTTTGAAATTATATATTTTATATTTGTTTTGAGACAATCACAGATCTCACAATATATTTTATCTGCTTAATATTAAGAACTCTTTATCGATGTATAATGACATTTTCCAGGTATTGGAGCCTAAAAGAAGCATACGTTAAAGCCATAGGGAGTGGACTGACTGAAGAGTTGCATAAAGTGGAGTTTACTCACACATGCTGGACTAATATTACTGCTAAAGTGGAAGGAATGCCTATGACAGAGTGGAGATTTTGGCTGTTCGAGCTTGGAGAAAGGCATTGCGTAAGTTCCCTCCAATTTTAGATGAAATGATTTGTTGAGCTGCATAATTATGATTCTACGAATCCCTGAGTATACTTTTTTTCTTTGGGTGGTTATTATTTTACATCAACAACAGCAGCAACAAAAAATAGGATTTTGTTTTGGGTTGCTAATACAAGACATGAATTGTTCTTGGAATTGATTTCTTTCCAATTGGGATGAAATTTTGGATTAATTTAGATAGTTGGATTCAATAATCTGATATTGTATGTCTTCTTCTGAAAATTTGAACACATTAAGGCCCAAATGTTGATCGGAGGAAAATCTTTTTCCAAGATACAATACTAACTAATCTAAACATGTGAATTTGTGCATCCTACTACTCAGTGATATACTGACATGATGATTTGTCTTGTTTTGCAGGTATCAGTTGCAAAAGGTCACCCAAGATCAGCTGCTATGAACTATAAAGCAACTTTGAATAAAATGGACTTTATAGAAGACGAATATCATCAATTTCTTAATCTTCCAAATGTAGACTTTGTTGAACTAAGTATAGAACAACTGCTGTTGGCTCTACAAAAAGCAAGGGTAGGTAAGCATAGAAGTTAGGTGTTAATGTAGGTTGGAAGAAAGGTTTGTATATCTCTTGAGCAAACAATTTTTTCCAATGACTATGCAATTACACTACTACAACAACAACAACATCAACAACAATAACAACTATCCCACTACATAAGCCAGACGATGTCATTGAACTATATCATGTATGATGAACTCTATCCTGCATCAAGTCTATAATTTTCATGTAAATTTCCTTTTGCTACTTCATGTATGGTCTTTTTAGGTCTTTTTATTTTTCGTTTTCTGACTATCTTCCATCTCATCTACCTTTCTAATTGGATGTTCTATTGATCTTCTACATGTTCAAACCATATGAAACGAGTTAAAAAGTAATGTCCTTAACCAATTTGGGTTGGTTTAGTAGTTAGTTCACTAGTTCACTTAATCAAGTGACGGGAGGCTTAGTGCATGCAATAATTTATTTGCCAATGGTAAATTCTTAAATGGAATTTCGATTATTAATAGATTAGTTTTCAACTTGTTGGGTTGGGAAATACTATGGGAAACAAAAAAAAAGTAATATTCTTTATTTATACATTTAAAAATAATCATTTTATAAATACTCTTATTTCTATTTTGTCTATAAATTTAAGATATGAGACACTCTACGGTGAAGAGACAATTGGATAAAAGATTTACAGAGATTTCTTCTAGTTGAATCCTACAGTGACACATGGTATAGATATTTTTGTAAATACAACAAAATGGCAAGACAAAGCACTTGCAACGGCTGGCATGGATGAACCTTAGCCATTGGTGTAACAGGATTTAGTTAGGTTAGGCTCCGTTATTGCATGGTTGGCCTTTATTAGAGTGGGTTTTCACAACAATGAATAAAAATTATACAATTTATAATAACGTGTGTGTACTAATTTGGTGTAGTTGAAAACTATAAAAATTGTTTAGCATGGAGCTCCCTTCAACACGTTAGTTCCATGAGCAATCCTTTCCTCTATATAGTTGGCAAAGTATTTGATAGAGTTCCAATAAAGAGTTCTACATAATGGAATTGGCCAAATTGTTTTAATTTTGTCAAGAGTATTTACTTATTTTGGTCTTCAAATAATTTCAAACGAGGCATTTTACTCTCTAACTAAATTTAATTACTTCATTAGTCCCTAACGAAACTGTCATACATGTGAGTTAACTTGCTTCGTCAAACGTTAAGTGTCCCTGGACTCCTCTGTGCGGCAACGGAGCCCCATGTCCACTAATTTTCCTCGTATCCTCCATGTCGCCTGCGAGGGAGAAGTGTTAGAATTGATCGAAGCATTGGCAGCGCATCCAGTGGAGGGAGGAATCGGACAGCTAAAGGTGACAACCCAAGATGTCATTGCGGAGCATATGCCATTGTGGTGGAGTCTGGCACAACAAAGAACCTGAAAATGCTATTCTTTGATTTTCCTTATTTCAAGGTAACAATGATGTTATTGTAGTGATCCTTTCGTTAATTAAATTGCTGTAATGTTGAATCTTTAGAGATCCTGATGTGCTGTTTTTTCTATAAGGCAGCATGCAAATAGAATAGTCAAAATTTTTAAATTATTATCACCGAAAACCTTATCAGGCTAGCATTCACAGAATAGATTAGTCTTCACTGTCAAGATCCAATTTCCTAATTTTTTTTTTTGGGAGCGTCTGCAGTTCAAGTAAAGGATTGCGTGAAACAAAGGTATCTCTACCTGACTCAGTTTCGTCATCAACCGTTGCAAAACTTGTTTCAACCGAACCACTTGCTGCGAGTACAGACCCCTCATCTGCAGCAAAATCAGAAGACAATGGTGGTGTTGTAATGGCAACGACAGAGTGATCACCAAAGTCCCCTTATTAACTTCCCCATTTGTCCAATAACTCATAAGATTTGTTAGAGAAATTGCCCTTAACAACCACAATTCGAGAAAAGAACAAAAAAAAACAGAAGAAAACAGATGAGATATTTGAAGTAATAATAGTAATCTAACATATATAATTTACCAACTATGCTGCGTGTACACCAAAATCAGCCACCAAAGTCAGCCACGAGTAAAAAATACATGTTGGAAGACAAATACACATTGAAAATAAATTAAATCACACATGTATTTATACACAAATATATTGGTGGCTGATTTTAGTAGCTGATTGGTATACAAATAGTATTTTTGATAATTTACTGAGGAGGACGGCGGATTCTGCTGCAACCCTGGTGAGGATGGAGCAGGGGGGATCCACCATAAAGGTTCCAGCAACCTGACCTGAAGGAGACGCAGCCTCTGAAAGCGAAACAGGAGCACAAAGAGGAGAAGCTCCCTCTGGCTCGATCAGAGAAGATGAGGGAGAGGTGTGCTGTGAAGACAGGGCGAACAGATGTCACGTGGAAGGAAGCTGCAGGGATGCTTCCGGATAGTATCAGCCACAGGTGACAAAGACAACAGCAGTCTGGTATCACAGCAACTGTCAACTTCAGTGGCAGTGGCCATTGATACCGATGCTAGGCCTGAACGGTGAATCATGGGGAGTATGTAGAGTAGCATCTAAGGTCACCTGATGAGGGTAAACTGAGGTTGGGGTCGAGTGGTCCTCATCCCGGCTAGACAGTGACCAGAAATAAAGACACTATGTCTAATATGCATAGCATTAACAACTTACTTTGGTAACAAATAAACAATTAAACATTTGTTTTCATTAACTTATTATATATCATACGTGAGATCAGCTTCTTCTAATTTCAATATTTCTCATGTTTTCTGTTTTTGAAAAAGAATACCAACTTAATTTCCTTTGCGCCATACATAAGGGTGTGTGTTTGGAAACACAATAAAGTCGATATTGAATTGATTTGCAGATCACATGAAGTTACTTTATAGCACAATAATTTCACCCCCTGAACTCGGAACTCTATTTATTACGCTTAGGTGCAAATCTTGCTTAAGGAAAAGTACAAGTGCACGCACTCACTCGTATAACTATAAGAATTGAAGATGTCTAATATTACCTAGTGATTATGAAAGAGCCGTATGAATAAATGAATGCTCGAGCAACAGAAGTTACAAAAACCCAACTTAAGAACTCCGAGCCACCTAACTTACTATCTTTGACAAAGAAAAGCTATACATTTTATTCCAATTAACTTATCACAGTTCTTTCTGCATCACCTGAAATTAATGTGCTGTCTGGAGACAAACCCAACGTTTTGAGGTCATCCATACCATCAGCTTCTGAATTATCGGATTTTTCTTGCTCAGCAACAAGCATAAGCATCTCGAGCCGCTTATCAAATTGCAACGCACTCTCATCTCTCTCGTCGAGCTCAGCAGCTTCAATTTCAAGCCATTTCTCGCGCAAATCATCGAGAAGGTTTCCTTGATCCGATTTTAGATCAGATCCAGGCATGCTTGGGACAGTAGTACGAAGAGAGGAGTCTCCAGATGGTGGAGGGAAAGTCAACAGCATTGCCCTGAACTCTTTGGTATCAGCAAATGTTTCAAAGTTACAAGCAATGGTGTCCAGACAATATTCCCGAATCTTGAAAACACCATACCTGGACAAGGAAATTCTCAAATACTACTAAATCAAAAACATAATCTAGCACGCTACATGATTATTAGATGTGAAATCACAAGACCAAATATCAATTATGATGTCATAAATTACAAATACATAAGTTACCACAGAAGGCGCACAACACTTCCAAGACAGACAATTTAATTATATAACAAATGCTTTTAACCAAAGAGTAATTTCATCCTGTAACAATTTTAAGGCCAATTACACTATTTGTATCATGACATTCAGTTCTTCTGATAGTGTGATTCGTCCAAATAGTTAAGTGAACATAATTTCCATACAAACATTTAAGGTTTCAATCATATCTAGATATCCTCATGTTTATTACCCAGTTTTTGACATCTTACCAGTTGCCACCACCTAATAGTCCATGTTACAACAGAAAGCATAGTACAGAATATATGACATAAAACACTGCCTAGTACTAACCAAGATAGATTCTGCACAAAGGAATTAATATCACTTGGGTAATTCTTATTTACACTCAATCATATTTACAATTCAAGTTTGTAATTCCAGCTCAATGAATGGCAGGAAATAATGAAATCTGAGGAACAAGCACCACAATATATTAGTTCAAATTCCACCATATTTTCAGAAAAATAGCTTAGCAAAGTACTTATTATGATAAAGCTTGCTAAGCAAACAGTACTTTCATAATTCGAGCCTAAAATGTTTTGAACAGAATTAAAAAAGCATACTAGTGAAAAATATTGAAACAAGCATTATAGGGCCAAATGGTTATTAATATTTTTTATGGAAGAAAGGATAGCTGTCTACAAGTCAACCACTGTTACAACAACGCAGGTAGGCAGGAATGTCTAAGCTATGAATCCTATTAAAGGAAAATCCAGTTAAACTGGGGATTAATATAAGGAGAGGAAGCTGTGAAATGTCTCTTCATTGCATTTTCATTGTTTGTGCAATCTATAGAGGACTAAGTCTGAAACCAAGGAACTATTCTCTGTATAGTTAAGTTTTATTTCTATCAATATGTTAACAGAATAAGAGCTCTCAAATCTCAACTGCAAGCTACCGTAATGTATTCAAATATGAAAAGGGGGAGAAGCATTCTGATATCAGAATAAAAATGTGATGGAAGCATTTGAGCATTGGAGGTAAGAAGCATGGCAGGACGAAGAAGACAAGAATGGTGAAGTTTGAAGATTAGAATGGTGAAGTTTGAAGATTACGGTATATTACGTATCAAGCTAATTAGAAATTAGGGACCAAAATGTAATTGAGTGAACTATGGGCTGTGGTGGGTTTTGTAACTAACTTGCCACCTGGTACAGTTAGTGAGGGAAGAATGAAGAAGAGGGGTATTAATAGTAACCGAATGGTGGAAGGGGAGGTAGGCATTAGAGTAAGGAATCAGATCAGAATTAGAAGATGCTAGCTCTCCAACACTCAGTCAACACTCCTACTTTTTCCTTGTGATTTCGGCACTTTTCCAATCCAATAAAACTATAGCAGGAGTGAAATCATCCTGATTCACTTCCTTTTCATTCAATACTACATCTGCTGTGTTAATTTCACTAAGATAAAGATTAAGGGCAAAATTGGAAAAAATGCTGATTAACTATTGACAATAAAAGTAGTAAAGATAAAATTGAAACTTATTTCAAATGTTAAGAGTGAAATTGAATCAAATTAAACATTAGCAGTATTTTTAAAGAATTTCAAAAACGCTAAAGACAAAAAACATATTTTATCCGATAGAAAATTCTCTTGGTTTGTATAAAGGGCTTCTTCTGAGAGCAAGGAGTTGCTCTCTATTAGCTATAGAAAACACATTGAGAAAACAATATAGAAATGTTTGACAGATCCCTTCCCTCCACCAAAGTGTAATATCAAACATGGAACAATAGTTGCAGCCACTAATGTAAAACAAAGCAAGCATGACAGAAATGCAACATACAGGTCTGCTAATATTAACCAATGACAGAGTTCTTCGGGTGACACCATCTCCAAGT
Source organism: Arachis ipaensis (assembly GCF_000816755.2). Classification (NCBI taxonomy): domain Eukaryota; kingdom Viridiplantae; phylum Streptophyta; class Magnoliopsida; order Fabales; family Fabaceae; genus Arachis; species Arachis ipaensis. Next base: position 148,790,059 of record NC_029789.2, on the reverse strand, counting down.
GTGGCAACAACACATCAGCAACCGCACGCTTAAGAGGAAACAATAAGTATCTAGAAGCGACGTCAAACATTTCCTCAGCCTGTTCAATACACACTGTCAGTGTAAGACTATACAAGACAAAACCAACAGAAATCTATATGAACATATACATACATACCTGATCTGGGTTTATATCCTGCAAGCCATCAGTGTACCTGAAACAATAAGACAGCAGAATAAGATTTACAATAATCAAATTTGCAGCAAACAGAAATGTCATCATGCTATGAAGGCACCCCTACAAGGAAAATTCTAGAAACATTTATTTAAAAAAAAAAATACACAAAAAATGGCCTGCAAGAAAATAATAATAATAATAATAATGAATGAACTCAAAACAATCAATCTTCACAAATTAGAATCACTCAACCAGAAACTACTTAAAACAAGCATGATGTTGAATAAATATTGCAACTAGAAAACAATTGATTGTGTTCATTCAATAGAGATTACATATTCTAACTTGTATGGAAGATACAAGGTGAAACCAGGCAAATGATTGCATATTAGAAAGATTACATATTAGGTTAATATGAATCAAGAAAAATCCTGAATTACAAGATAACATATAGATGATAATAAGCAAACAACGAAAAGTTATCAACTACTGTCCCTCCACTATTTCAAAGTTCCAGATTTTACTGGGTAGAAAGGAGACTTACATATATTCAATCATTTTCTCAAATGCATCTGTACTCAAATCATGCTCTTCAATGCAAGGAAGTAAATCCAAATATAACTCATCTTCCCCTTCATGGAAGTCCTTCATACGCAACAATCTTGTCTTAAAATATTCAGACCTTGATGCAAGAACCACTTGATGGCAACGGAAATTTTTCCCATCAACTCTTACGCATACATCAGCAAGATCATCAATAGATCTACCCATTTTCATAGCACCTATGCCAGCAATCATTTCATCAACTGCATCATCTTGACCGTTTGCAAGGGTTGAATTTGAAAGGGCAGTTTGAAGGATTAAGTGCAAGGCTGCAGGAAGCCTGTCTTCTACAGGAAGGGACAGACCTTGCAAAATGTATCGTTTCTGTGAGTTATCTACATCCTTCAACGCTTTATATTCCGCATACTTTTGATGAATGACTTCTTTCTCGATAATTTTCTGCAGTGATTCGAGGTTGCATACTTTACAGATTCTCACAAGATCTTCCATGTCATCCACAGCAATCTCTAATCTGTCCGAATAAAAGAAGTGTATAAGGCTGTAGAGTGCAGGATATGACAATTTTTCCCGTGGCAATCTCACTTCACTGCGATCTTTCCAATCAGTCTCAAACTTTTTCTTAAAAAATGGTGACCTTGCGCTTAATATGACTCTGTGAGCTTCAATAGGCCTTCCATGTACAATAAAAACCACATCTGGAGGAAAATAGCCACGGCTGGATCCCTGGGTGGATGAAATACCTACTCCAGTAAGATCACTATTGAGTCTCACACAATATCATTATTTGGGAAAAACACAATTAATAATCGTTTGCTCTTTGCAACATTAAAACATCAACTATGACATACCTATTCCACATTAGAAAACAACCACGGAAAAGAGAAATACAGTACTATTAGAGTGGCTCAAGAATCATTATTGTATGCAGTTGATGATATTATCATATCTTAAAATTTCAACCTCGTAATTAGTGGTCTAAGTAATTTAAATTAGTCCAATATGATTGCCATTCAATTTCATAAGTAGCTCACAATTTCAGCAGCTAAAAACAAAACTATTTTCTTTAGGTTCAAAATTCTGTGGCACAGAGGAATGAAGCAAAAGAGATTAAAAAAGAAAGGGCAAGAGGATATCGTACCCGGAAGATGAAAGTCGGTGTCTGAGAGGTCATAGAAGGAGCGGTTAGCGGGGGAGGAAAGGAAGGTGTCACGAAGGGCGGCCTGCAAGGGGGCCAAGGGAGGGGGGCGGGCCTCAAAGGCCTTGAGGAGTTTGCGGACTTTGAGATTAAGGGCGGCGTAGTGGCAGCGGTCGCCGTCGAAGGTGTGCTCGGAGCAGATGGCGCCGCTCTCGAGAAGCATGCGAGCAGCGTCGAGGTGGCCGGCGAGGCAGGCGTAGTAGAGAGCAACGGAGTCCCACTGGTCGCGGGCGTTCACGTTGACACCAGACTCCAGCAGGTAGCGCAGCCGCTCCACGTCCCCCGCCCTCGACGCCTCGAAGACGTCCCCGTTTGGGACCTTTTTCAGCGGAACTGACGCCGCGAAGTCCGACGCGTCCAGGTCGATGCCGTCCTCGATGAACGCCATTACTGCCTCAGGATTCTGTTCAGAAAGGGTTTTACTTCTCAGAGGGAGTCAGACTCGAACTCTCTAAAATCTTGTTTCGAAGCAATTTTTAAAAAAGGTTTTTTTTTCTAATGATTTTTTTAAAGAACTTTTATAAAAGTAAAAGTAATTTTAAGTTTAGATGTCTCATGTAAAAAGATTTTTTTATTTATCAATTTTGTTTGGATAAAATAAGATAAAAGTATTTTTTTGTTCATATAAAATGTAAAAAATATTTTTAAAAAAAAAAAGATCTTTTAAAAAAATATGTAAATTGTAGTTTCTCAAAAAAATATTTTTTTATTTTTTTAGTACTTTTATTTTTATTATTAAAAATTTATCAAACACATTAAAAAATAAAAAAAGATCTTTTTTATTAAAAAAAGATCTTATTTTATTGATTTAATGGCGCCCAAACAAACACTAACTCAATGCCAGCCATATACGTTTATTTAAAGAAAATGCTACTTTTTCACCATTCTTATATTAAAAATTTAGGTACAATCAACTTTACATCAATAATTAAAAAATATTAGATAAAAATTTAGTTAAATTAATCAAATTATTTAACGATTTTAAACTATTAATTTTACTGTAAAATTAATTACATATAAATTTTCATCTTTTTACATACATAATAGGAGTAAATCATCATTTCTAGATCTAGATACTCACAAAACTAACTATCAAAAAATGCTGATTAACTATTTGCTTAATAAATTAAATTAAATTAACTATACATGCATGCCTAGCTATATAGTTAATTACATATTTGTTTATTACTTTACTTATGATGTGTAGTGTAATACTCTAACTATATGTCTAAATCAATTTCAAATTTTCAATACTTCTATTACGATANAAAAAAATAAATAGTGCAAAATAAAATTGAATTGTCTATATATTTCGTTATTTACAGTGGTGCATGTCTCATTATTATCATATGAGCAATATTATTTTGAGTTTTTATATATCATTTATCAACTGCTCTGTATTTGTTACAATCTTATCAAAATAAATGAAGTTTCATTCCAAAAGTTGTTATTTACATTACTATCTTTCATAGATAGACAGACATGTTAGAATAATTAATAGTACATATAAACATTATCGTTAGATTTTAGTTGATGAATTGATAAAAGGACATCATGTTTACCTTTTACTATCTTAAAAGACCAAATTGATACTTTTTTTTCTTTAAAGACTAATTTGTCTAAAATTAAAATATTCAGGAACTTCATTGTTACTTTACTCTAATTATAATTATATATATTTATATTATATTATCGTTTTCTATATATATTTATAATCTTTAGAGTCCATAATTTAGAGATTAATTCTTTATTTTTATTTGTCTAAGTCTAAGGTTTGTGTTAAAATAAAATGGGTTCAAATGTAGATAATGGTGAAAATTATGGATTTGAATCCTCTAAAGTTTGAATTTCATTTTAGAGAGTAAAGTGTGATCTCTCATTATTAATTTCATAGGTGGGACCAAGAATAAATATGAAAGAGAAACTATTCAAAGTACAAAATCACACTTTACTTTCTAAAGTGAAATTCAAACTTTAGAAGATTCAAATCCAAAAATTATACCCGGACTGAAATTGTTGGTGGTGGTACATCCAAAAAGATTGCTAAAATATTGCTTCAAGAAGTAGGAGTAACAAAGCTTGAAAGCATGGTATTTCTAGGCTGATTTTTTTGTATATAAAAAAAATATTGATGTTTTTTTGGGAAATGAAATTATTTGGTGTAATTACAGATGGGTGGATTTTGTAGGTAAAAAGGTTAACACGTGGGGGCGTGGTGCAACACGTAGGAGCGTGTTGGACACGTGGCAACATCCTGACCAACACGTGGGAGCATATTGGCCAATACGTGGGGGCGTGTTAAATGAATTCCACAATACTGTAATACACTTCAAATATCAATATTCAACCAAAATACCATCTCCATTTCTATATTAAAAATAATTTCTGGTATTTCTATTGATGGAGATGCCAAGGGAATAAAGTATAACACAATTCAACTCTTTTTCATGTTATATAGTCAAGATTATGACAAATATTGATGGGATAATACAAATATTTTATATCTATAAAAAAGATAAAAAAGAATTGACCTGAGAAATAACAGGAGAATGAACGTCATTGACGTTATCAAACTCCAGTGACCAACTTTTACCACTTGTCCTTCTATTTGCTGGTCAACATTTTCTAAAACTTCGGCACCAATAATGCATTAGCACAATGGGAAATAAAAAATTAGCCATTCAACACTAACTAAGTATCCATTGATCACAGCTTTGTGAACACTTTATAACTCCACCCCGAGAAAGAAAATGTTAAAACTAGTAAGGTGAAAAGCATATATATATATATATATTCTCAATCTTCGTCTTTGCACGTCAAAAGTTGGTACTAATAAATTGAAAGCATTTTTTGAAGACGCATTGGAACATAATAACACATTATCAATGGCCAATATTGTTACTAGTTTGCTTCTGGTATTATTGATTCGCATTACAGCAGTGCATGGGAGAAAAACACTGCAAGAAAATAATGAATTGCCAGCATCGTCGTCTATAGCTGCAGCAGATACCGGTATTTGCAAAATAATGGTAGAGAAAAACGGTTACACTTGTGAAGAACACAAGGTGCATATTATTACTACTTACTGTAATAATAAGTTTAGAGGAATTCTAGGGGCCAGCAACTTTTGTGATTTGTAACTATCAAATAGTCATTAATGATGGTTTTAAGGGTGTGAGATTGGTGTGAGATTTCATCCAATGTTTCATTTTTCTTTGCTGGTTACATGCTGGTCAGAATTTAACAAAGTTGCTGGTCCCCTAGACTTTTCCATAAGGTTATTCCCATGTATACCATTGGAGGTATTTTTTTTTTGAAGGAAATTTTTTTTTTTTTGTTGAACTCGATCAGGTTACGACAGAAGATGGTTACATCCTTAGTCTGCAGAGGATGCCGAAGGCGCGATCCGGTAAGGCAGCAAACAAGCCACCAGTTTTCTTGCAACATGGACTCTTTGTGGTAAGTTGTGTTACTGCAATAGAGATATGAGAAGTTGGGTAAATAAGTCAGAACTTATCTTATTTAACATTCATTAATTATAGACAATTATATTTTTTCCAGGATGGTATCATATGGTTGTACAATAATCCAGAAGAATCATTGGGATATATCTTAGCGGACAACGGCTATGATGTGTGGATTGCCAATTCTCGTGGGTCAAGATATAGCAAAGGCCATACATCACTTGCTCCTGATGAAAGGGTTATTTTTTATTTTTTTTATATTGAATAAATACACTTAATTAGTCCTCTTCATGTTTCATATAAGATATAAATTTTTACATTTGATTTTGAAATTCGACGCCAAACAAGACCGGAGAAAGAGAATGGAGCTTGCTTGTTTGGGAGGGTCGTCCACTTTATCAGATTATGAAACTTTTGGAGGAAATCAAATTTTAACTACTAGATTTGAGCTAATTTATTCTGTTATTAATAGGCATATTGGGATTGGACATGGGATCAGTTACTGAGTTACGATCTTCCTGCTTCAGTTGGATATGTATTCAAACATACCGGTCAAAAAATGCACTACGTGGGTCATTCCTTGGTGAGTTCTGGTTTTTACTTTTTGTTATCTTATTTAAATCATCCTACTATACATATGTGTGTTTATGAATAACCATAACATGGAATTTCAGGGTACTTTAATAGGTTTAGGTGCATTCTCCCAAAATCAACTATTGAATATGTTGAGATCAGCGGCATTACTTAGCCCAATTGCTCATTTGAATCATATTACTTCACCACCATCCAAGATTGCTGGTGACCTTTTCATGGCAGATGTAAGATACACATAAATCACACAAATTAAATATACTCTACTTGAGCAATGAAAATGTCAACAAATACGAAATAACAAAATTATTCTCTTTTTTTGATTTTTTTTTTACAGAAAGCTTACTGGTTAGGCATTCGTAAAATCGTTCCCAACGAGTAATGAAAAGAACCTTATGTTAATTTTTCACTTCTTAACTTTTTCAAAATTTTTCACTACTAATATGCTCTTCTAATGAATAGGGCAATTGCATCCAAACTTTTGAAGAAAATTTGCAAAGCACTAAAACCGAGGGACTGTTCAAATATGTTAGATCTTTTTACAGGTACTTATATCATTGGAATGATGAATTTCAGACACTTTATTCATATATATGTTGATTTCACTAAAATAAGGCGTTATTTTGAAATTTATTAATCAAAATTTTAGGTCCCAATTGCTGCATAAATGGTTCAAGGCTGGAATTAATTGCTACTTATGAACCACAAGCATCATCAACGAAGAATTTAATACATCTATCACAAAGTAAGTATTTCAATTAGATAATAATATTTGAGAATTTTGTTATTGAGGGTAATTTTTTTTAGGTATTCTATGTTGAAAGTCTTATCTTATTGATAATTTTATTTTATAAATTTTAAATAACAAGATATTGTTTGATTTGAAGTATTTTATTTATACTTTTATAAAATTCTAAATTGATGAACTAATCTTTCTTCATATATGGCTTCAATTTGAATAGATATAAGAACAGGGAAAATTACAAAATATAACTATGGACATAGAGAAGAAAATATACAACACTATGGACAACCTAATCCTCCTCCTTATGATATGGCTAGCATTCCAAAAGAATTCCCACTTTTCTTTGGCTATGGAGGGACAGACATGTTAGCTGATGTAACGGATGTCCAAATTTTGCTGTCGGAGCTCAAAGATCATGACAGGAATAAGCTCGTGCAGGTGTTTATCAAAGACTATGCTCATGGTGATTTTGTTATGGCTGTCAATGCTCACAAACTTGTTTATGATCCCCTTATGTCTTTCTTCGCTGCTAATTGATATTGTACATCAAATCTTGTAAAAGTAGGTTTCATTTCAAGGTTTCAATAAAGCAAAATACTCATTCAACAATGCAAAACTAGTTAACTACTTTTGAACCATCGCAAGTTGGCACAGATGGATGAGGGTCTGTGTCCTTTAACCATCTCTCCCGGGTTCGATACTCACTGGAGGATGGGAATGGAGTTTGCTTGCTTGGGAGGGTCGCCCACTTTGCCTCTGCAGTACCCGAGGGATTAGTCATTGGGCTACTAGTCTGATGGATATCCTGGTGCAAACAAAAAAAAAAAAGTTAACTACTTTTGAGTTTTGACAACCACAACTACGGAAAAGAAAATACGTATAAAAGTATAAAATAGAAACATATACAGTAAAAGAGTCATAAGGCTGGCTTGTGGAAAGACCATTAAACTGGTTCTAAGGCTAAAACGACCAAATAAAATAAAATCATGTCTTTCAAATCAAGACTCATATAGTAAATATATTAGTAGTGAGAAAAAACAAATCTTATCAGAATGAACATAGAAAATAACATAAATTTGTCGGTAATGTGATGAACTGATGATGATGCTGGTAGTGATGGTAAGTCGTGGAAGAAGGGTAATTTGAGATTTTTGGATAGTTTTGTAGAGTTTGAACAGTTTTGTCGTATAGAGCCAATCTTTCATGGGTACAACTTTAATTCTCTTGTTTTGTGGATAAATTTACCGTGCTCGAATTTTTTATAGTTAGAAATGGCTATTTAATTATAAAATTTAATTATAGAGAAATGTTAGAGAGCTATCAGAATTTATTATTTTTGTCTATTACTTAACCATCAACTCAATTCTTTTAGTCTAGTTTCTTTAATTTAGTAATCTAACAATATACTTTATCCTATACTTTTAAATATTAGGGTAAAGCACTAAATTAGTCCCATACGTTTGGACGTAATCCTGTTTTGGTCCTTAAGGTTTAAAGTGTCCTATTTGAATCCAAAAAAGTTTCATTTAGCTTCAATTTAGTCCCACCGAAAGGTCAAAGATAAATAATTAACAAAATGTCCTACATGACAGCAGTATAAGAACAAGGTCGATAATTTGGAGAATAAGTAGAAGCTCCAGAAGCACAAAATCAACCGTGGATGCATCAATACATGCATTTAACATTTTTTTAAGTTTTATAGAAAATATTTCATTTTAATTATAAGAAAAATGATAAATAAATGTATTGATGCATCACGGTTGATTTTGTGCCTCTGGAGCTTGTACTTATTCTCTAGATTATCGACCTTATTCTTATACTGCTGTCATATAGGACATTTCGTTAATTATTTATCTTTGACTTCCGGTGGGACTAAATTGAAGTTAAATGAAACTTTTTTGGATTCAAATAGGACACTTTAAACCTTAAGGACCAAAACAGAATTACGCCCAAACGTAAGGGACCAATTTAGTACTTTACCCT
>NC_029789.2:148779686-148781317 GCF_000816755.2 Arachis ipaensis | reverse complement strand
GTTTTAAAATATATTAAAAATGTTATATTTTAAAATTTGATAGGGACAAAAGTATATAATTTAGAAATAGAGAACACAAATAGTATTATATAATTATATCTGAAGATGGAATATATTTCACTCTAAATTATGTTCCATTCTAGTCTAAAGGAAAACATCTGCAACCATTACAAAAAGCTTTGCATTACATTAACTTGAAGATTCTTGTGTAGAAACCATTGCGCAACGAAGTTCAACTAGTGCGACTGCTTCATTAATTGCATCCATCACTTCTAGTTTGCCTCTAGTAACAGCTTCATCCATTGGAGTCCTCTCATGACTGAAAACATGATGCATTATGAAAAAAGGATGCATGAGAAAAAGCAAAGCACCGCATAGATAGATAGATACATTTTGAAACGCTTCAAACTCAAGTAACGTGACAAACCTGTTCAAAACACCAACATTAGCTCCAGCCATGATTAACTTTTTCACAACCTGAAACAACACTTGCCTGTTATAAGAAAGAAACCATCATATGTGAAATAAGGAGGGATGCTCTTATTACAAAACAGTATTACCTCAACATGTCCGTTGAGACAAGCCCAGTGAAGAGGTGTATTCTTTTCCTCGTTTGCAACATTAAGATCCTGTCGTTCAAACACCCATTTTTAAACCCCCATCTTGTGCAAGAGCATAGGTGGAGAGGGAAACATGAGAGAAATATAAAAGGGTTCATGAGTCAATTTCCACATTTCGTTTGCCCCTTACTTTAGACGAATTGACTCTTAAACTCTCGTAAGTTTGCAATCTAATTCTCATTCCTTTCAAAGCAGTGTGGATACTTTTTCTAGTTAATTGATGTAGCACATCCCATGAATGACATTCCCAACATTTAAAACGGATTCTTTAAGTCTTTCCTAGTGCTATTTGATATGTGGGATTAGGATGAATTACATGCATTCATCAACGAGTATGACTACAGTCAAATAGGGTAAAAGATGAAATAAATATAAAGTAAATCATGTCTGATTTTTCCTAGACCAAAGCATACCAAAATGTACAAGCTATAGATTGATCCACTGGAAACACTCTAATTAAACACAACAGTTACAAACATTGATGTTTTTATTTGCAGGGAGCGGACACAAAAATTCTCATATATATTATTTGGTAAAACAAAGTAAAAAATTGTTCTGACTGCTTTCTGAAAGTGATAACACTATTACTTGTAAACAAGGGGGAAAAAATTAATTGTAATGAACAAAAGTCACACAATTAGTGTTTGATAACATCATTCTTAAAATCTAAAATTACTACAATAAACATAATAATATTAACAAGATGAAACTCAGAATCTGCAAAATCCTCAAATAATGAAATGTTATATAGTTTTTGGATAAAGTTTTGCTCAAGTCCCTAACGATTAGATTAAGCCCTAATTTTATCTCTAACGTTTGAACCACATTATTTTTATATCAAACATCTTATTTTTGTCCTCCGGTCAAAATTCAACCTTTTTCTTCCAAAAATACCTTCTTTTATTTTTCTCCTTCATCGTCATCTATTTATTCTTCTCCAACCAACTACCATATTACCACAACAACCACCATGCAACTGCCACTTCATTCTCTTTCTCAAATCCAACCCTA
>NC_029789.2:148776425-148779645 GCF_000816755.2 Arachis ipaensis | reverse complement strand
AATCTTTCTCCTCTCCTTTCCTTGAACAATATGCCCTTAATTTGATAATTTCCTTCACCTGACAGCCATAAATGTTCCATTATTCATTCCATTACATATTGTGGTCCTTCTCCTGCACCTTCATGTTTCATGAACTCGCGCTCAAACTAAAGCCACCACCATGCAACACCACCCTTTTCAGTTTTCAAGACGTTCACCCATTTCCCATAACACCCTCCTCCTCGCACATCCCATACTTTTCCTTCCCCTTCCCTCCATTTTGGAACCTTGCTTCACCCCTTGCCAACTCCATGTCCCTCTCATGGTCAAACAACTCCACTGTTATGTCATCATCTGCAATCCACAACACCTACTTCAAAACAAAGCTTGCTGCATTCCACGCTTCATATGGCTGAAATGAGAGAAGCAAACAGTATATCTGATGAAATTTCGTCGAAGAATTTGTTTTTTCTGGAACTCAATGATAATAGGTTATGCTTGTAAAGTTTTCTGTTGAGGTTTAAGTACAGTGATATGTTTGCTAAGTTTGGTGAACTGGGGATTGAGAGGTAGTGTTTGATGAAATGCCTTAAGGGGATTTGAGTTCATGAATACTCTCATGACAAGGTATGTGAAGAATGCTGAAGCAAGCTGAGGTAACAAATAGGACAGCTGAAAAAGTTAGTGGGAAGGGCACGAGTGAGGGATGAATTCTAATATAGGAGAGACGACTGAGAGTGTATACAAGGTGGGACAAAGGAAATGAATAGGGCAGAAAAGGATCTAGGTTGGGCATGACCTTAGGCGAGTGGTAGTCTCTCAAACGCTACCTTGTTTCCTTCCTTTCAGTACTTAGTTCTTCAATGAATACATCAAAGACTGGGAAGGTATCACCTTGAAATCTTCCACCTGCTCTGTTTATTATCCAATCTCTCTTCCACTCTTACTTCCACTCCCTTCCATCATTCTATACTACATCTTCTACTCTTCTGCTGCTACTACAGCAGAACATCACTGAACATGATTTGACACCACTAAATTGAAAAGTGTAAAAGATAAAAAGTGGTGATGATCAATTGAGTGATTTGCTATAGGACAGAAAACAACTTTCCATATAGTGGTAATTGAACAATGACTTAATTGAGATGATAAAAAAGACAGCAATAAAAAGAATATTTATGAAAAAGCCACTCACCACACCTTGACCAATTAAGTACTCCACAATTTCAATGTGCCCATTAGCAGCAGCCATATGAAGAGCTGTATTCATATATTAAAGGAGCAAAGTTAACTACAAATGGAAGGTAAAGTGCATCATAACCACTTCATTTTCTTAAATTTGGTTATCCATGCCAGAGTTACTAATTTTATATAACCATATATATACCTGTTCTACCCTGTTCATCCTTGGAATTAAGAGGAACACCATTAGATGCTAAGATCACAACATCATCCATGTCATCATACCTCGCGGCCTTCAAAACATTCAATACTTCACATTGAGATTCATGCTAACTGAAAGAGTTTATGTGTAGCAAACAATAAAATGGTAGAAGTTTGTCATTACCTCAAGCAAGGCTTCCACATTCGCTGACATCATTTCAGGCAGTGCTTGCACTGTTGTATTTGCCTCTGCCTCATCCATTTTCAGTCCACTTCACTGTTCAAGCCAAAGAAAAAACATGAATCCAAAAATCTATATTGGTGTGTTTGGAAGGTGGGCTGAATTTTATTTGACCATGTTGGTAGCTACAAGGTTAAGAATAGCATAAAATTCCTCTGACTGAATTTTATCTGACCATGTTGGTAGGTATAAGGTTCCTTGGAATTAACATTCCTGTGTTTGGTAAAATGGAATATTCTTGCGCATTTTATGCTATTTAACTAAAATATCCCTAATAATTTTAACTAAAAAAATTAGCATCTGCCAAAATTAACATTATTAAGTTAAAAAATACCATCCTAAAAACTTGACAACACTAACTCAAAAATCAATAACTTAAAATCAACAATTTAACTAGAAGAAAATGATATTACCTACAAAAGCAACAATATTTACTACATAAATAAAACCTTAATCTCACAAATTATACCAAGGTAAAGAATTAACAATAATATTATATAAATGGACAATTCTATTGGAATTTGTTAATTTACATGTTTATGATGATGTTATATAAAAGGACATTTTCTAATTAATCTTACTAACTATTGTGACCCTCAAACCTATATACTTAACTTAATTTCCAAACTATGCCCAAAACCCACTTATCCAAGCTTGAACCAATTTCCTATTTATTCCATAACTACAAATTACCTAACTTTATTCTTTATCCATTCATCAACTTATCTCCTAATCTCAGAATCCACTCTCCTTAAAACTCAAGGATTTAGAGACAACTAATCCACCTACCAAGGGGCAATGGGCCTCAACCAACATCATCATAATCATTCTATCATCAATCAATCATCACCAAAATCAAGAGATAACCAAGTCCATCACACAAATCCCTACTTACTTTCGTTTAAATATTAGAAAAAAATTGACATAACCTCCCCTAAAACTTGGACATATTTCCTTTAAGGTTCTATTAAAACCAACCATTCCTCGACAATTTCTCAACCTCTAATACGTTAAAAAGATTTTCAACATCAACTTTCATTATTATAACCATGAACCATAAACAAATTCCTTTTGGATTTCCAGTTGGATTTCCAACCTAGAAATTTAGCACCAATCATGATCTCAACACCACATTAAACTCCAATTAAACTAACATAACCATCAATCCTCATCCACCACCACAATCAACCATAATTAGGTTTTCTATATTCATAAACTTGAGTAATCATCAACCATTCATGACCATCGTCAATCATAAAAATTAGATCAATCAAACTCTCATTAAAGGTAAACAATCCATAAAACAATCATCAACCCGTAAATACTTTTTTATTAAACTTGCAATTGTAAATAAAAATGCTTTAGTTTAAAAGAAACCCGTACCTCAATTTGACTAATTTTTTGTGTGTGGTGTAGAAAATGAAGGTGGCTGCAGTGGTGTTGACCAGCAGTGCAGCCGTAGGGACAGCTGTAGAGGTGTGGAATCCGGCTCTGCAGCAACAAGGCAGAAGCAGAACAGAGACGGCAGACCACAGTGGCAAAGACCGAACAGTGCGGGTGAGCAGGAAGAGTGGAGAGGGGCTGAGGGGGGTAGCTGCAGACAGAGGGAACGGACTG
>NC_029789.2:148762952-148776378 GCF_000816755.2 Arachis ipaensis | reverse complement strand
ATGAAAATGAAAATTAAAATATATATATAACATGAAATGACTAAAACATCTATAATAGAAATAAAATATTTAAGGTAGTTAGGTAAATTCACAAATTTTGAAAATTAATGAAAATAGGATAGAAATTTTTACTCGGATTTCTAGATTAATTTTGGTAGAATTTTATTTTATATTTCTATTTTTACGCGAAATTTTTTTTTTGAATCTTCGTTTAGAACAGTTTCTGCATAAATTTCACACGTAGAAGAGTTTTGTCATTCTTTTAGACTCAATTCGGACCACCTTATTTTGTTAAATAAGTAGAATTTAGTTTTTTTTTTTATTTGTAAAATTATAAGATTAAAATTAAAAAAAGTCTACAAAACTTGTTGAACTAACCCATAAAAATATTATTGTGTAGAAATCAATTATTTTTAATTTAAATTTTTAATTAATCAATCATAATAAATCTCAAAAAAAAAAATTAACGAGCCTAAATTATTTATCCACATTTCTTAATTTCTTATCATAATTCATAACCTAGCCACTATTAAACAATGAACATTGATATCAAAAATGCTCGCTAAATGAACATTGTTCTCTTGAAAAAACTAATTTGACATCTTTTATATAGAAAAGAGAAATTTTAGGTTCAAATGATGATAGCTAAATATTTATCTGATACTTCACTTTGTGAGCTTCTTTCTATCCATAATCCATCTTAAAGAAGAGTATTTTTGATGTATTAAATTGTTGGATCAATCTTTCTAATTTGACAAATAAAAATTAGAGGACCCTTTGCGAATGAATGTTCCTTATATTCATATTAGTTATTTGGATTTCAAGGTGCAAGATATTTGGGGGATAGTAGGTGGTGTTTAAAGAAGTATTATTCTTCTATTCCCGATAATGTGCGGGTTGAGCTCAACAAATACAACTCTATTGCTTAATGTGGACCACAAACTGGTTGAATTTGGGGACATTCTAACTTTTATACGGCCAAGAATGGGTATGAATGGGTTGCGCAAAATCTTTTATTGGCAGCATAACAATAATTGGCAGTAAGTGTGGAGATTAAAAATTCCAGAAAAAATTAAATTTCGTGTGCGACTTGCTTTTCATGAGACTTTGTCTATTGCATCTTTCCGAACTAAAAGAGATATTGCTAATTCTAATATTTGTCCTCGTTGCTACAATGGAGTGGAGTCTATTTTTCATTGTTTGCGTAATTGTAGCATGGCTAAAATTATGTGACATAGGAACGACTTTTTTTCTTAATCTTTTTTCTCGAACTATAATTTACAGAATTGGTTTGCTTTAAATGTTAAGAAGAATGGTTTTCTTTTCTTGACTGCTGTGTGGATTTGGCGAAGCTACAACAATGGCATTTTCAGTTTTGATCAATTTTGGTCTGATGGTCTCCAACTAAACTTCAAATCCTTATATATAATTCTTGTCAAGATTTTAACAAATCAATTCATACTCGAAAAATTGGTGCACTTCCTTTTTTGTTGATTAATTAGTAGTTTCACGAATAAATAATCATCTAAAAAAAAGAATGTAACACCCATATGCATATATTTGAAGTGGCTAAAATTATTATATCATAAATTAGAATAAAAATAATTTGTGACCGTGAATACATGAGCCCGCTCCCTAAATAGTGAGGTAGTGTTTGGTAGAGAGACAGAGACTGAAAGACTAAAACTGAGAGACTGAGACTAAGAGACAGAGACCGAAATAAATTTTAGTATTTTATTTGGTGCAAAGTGAGAGACAGAAATTGAAACAAGAATAAAACTCTAATTTAATTTACACAAAAGATAAAATTGGAATTAATTAATTGAAATGAAGGTATTTTAGGTATAAAATGTTATTAAAATTTCAGTCTCTGTCTCTAAAAATTTCAGTCCCCTGTGTCCCTACTTTTTGGAGATACTGAAATACTGAAATTTTAGGGACAGAAACAAAAATTTTAGTACCAGTCTCTGAACCAACAAACATGATACTGTGTTTCAGTTTCTCAATCTTTGTCCTAATACCTCAAAACAAACACTACCTGATAGAACTAAAGAATAGTAAAAGAACAAAAACCTCAAACTACCAAAATACAACAAAAGAGAAAAAGATAATTGTAATAGTTCAAATGATTAACATATGTAAAGAACTGAACAATAGAAGAGATAAAATAATTAACAAGCAAAAAACTAAATAGTATTAAGAGATTTCAAAAAATAACATTTGGTTGTTTTATCTATATCCTTAGCGACACTTGGATTAATATAATCCTCGTCTTACTACTCAATATTATCTCATTTGTTCTCATCGAATTATGTTTTTTTCATTAGACTTATTGTTAACTTAACAAGAAATTTATCAATTGACAATGTAGCTATTTTTGTAAATGTATTTTTTTTTCTAAAACCAGCTATTTTTCTTTTGCAAGAGTTTTTTTTTTTTATAATCTCCTCTTTTTCTTTTGCAAAAATGGTTTTTTTTTGTTTAATTCCATTCCCTTTCCCTATTACCAAGAGTTTTGATCAGCCTCAATTGTTGTTGTTATTATTGTTGTCGTCGTTATTATTGTTATTGTTGTCGATAATGAAGCATCTTTTCTTGCTTGACTTCCATCCTTCTCAAGAACTTTGCATGCATTTCAGCACTTGACTTTGAATTTATTTTAATATCAATAATTTTTTGTTTTTTTTTTGAGAGGAGTATATATAGAAAGTTATTGACATAATGATAGCATAACCCAATCTCTAACATTGCTTAAAATTTATCAAATATAAGAAATTCACTTTATAATGTTGAATTATGAATGATAATGTCAAAAAGTTTTTACAACCAAGATATAAATCATATTTTATCTCCTCAAACAACTTATATCTTTGCATTTTCGTTTGGCCCATCCTGATCTCTATTTCTTGACGTGATAAACCTATACAATGTAACATTTTTGAAATTTTTTATTTATTAGATAATCATAAACTTCGTTCTTTTGTCCCCAACTAAAGTTGCTATTATAATTTAAGTTTTTTCAATATACATATATAAGGATATTTGAATTGTCACTATAACAAGTATTTTTAAAATAGAGTTAATGTTGATTCTCGGCATTTCAAAGTGTTAACTGAAAGTGATATCAAGTCTGACCAATTGATAAATATACATATATCTAATTCTAATTAATATATCTAGATTAATATTAATCAGTTACCTATTATATTTAGTGTGCAATATATTTCAAACAATTTTACTCAAGTGTTGGTAGCAATAGTGAAGCATGATGATTTAGAATTTTATAAGCCATCTTAGCTCAGCGGTAGAGCGCGTGGCTTTTAACCACGTGGTCGTGGGTTCGATCCCCACAGATGGCGATTAATATAGTCACAAAAAAAAAACTCTATGAAATGGTATCCTGGCTAAATAGATCAACTTGTGTTTTTTGTCTAAATAGGTCATTTTCAATTTAAATTAATCATGTTTTAGATTAAAATATTAACTTCAGGAAAAAAAATTTGCCCTTTTAATTATTGGGTTGAAACTTGAAATATTTTTTGTTAGAACCTAAGATATATAAAAAAAAATAATAAGAAAAAATTAAACGAGCTAAACAGGTCAGCTAATTTATTTTGCAAGCCAGCCCATTTAATTATAGGTTAATTGAGTTAAACCTATTTAACATCTCATTTTTATAGGTCTACTTTTAGAGCCAAAAATCCACTCATTTATTGTTCTTAAATGATCCAGTCCGATAGGCTAGCCCATTATGACGGCTTTGATTGAAATATTATAAAGTTATTATCAATTAATATCAAATAATTTGGTCTTTGGTTTGAAAAACAAAAATAGAGAGTGAATATAAATTTAGCTCTAATTGAAATTTTTTTTGCCAAATGAGTAGACTAAAGAAATTAGATTTGTGCATTATTGGAAATGATTTTAACTAAGACGAGAGAAAAGGGGGCTGATTTTAAGATTAAGAGCAATTCAATTATATTTTTATGAACAAAAAATATTATTCTGTAACACATCTAACTTGATACCATCCGTATCAAGGTAGAAAAAATTGAGATTTTACGTGAAATCGAAAATGTAAATTAAGAATGTAAAACGTAAAATCTTAACAAGATTTAAATCGTAAAATCGTAATATCAGAAGATTTTAAGAGTTAAATCGATATTTTAACTACTATGATCTGTATAACTTGGCACAAGGTAGTTATAAATCGGAGAATGTCCGCAACAAAGGATAAGATCAGATTGCCAACTATATTACACTCAAGCTGCCACATTCCCTTTAAGTTCAGCAACAGATAGAGTTTAAATAAGTCAAGTCTAATGGACTAATTAAGAGTGTCTAAAAGAGAACGATCCACCCAAAGGCAAAGCAAGATAACAACATACAAAAACTATACTTTATAGAAAAAGATTATTATTATTATTATTTCAAGACACTTTATTGATTTGAGTGTCGAAGTATTTTTTCAAGTATCTTGACGTGCCTTTTTGTTCACAAAAAATCAGCGTATACTTCATCCAAAGAGTAGGACGAAGTTACTTCTCCCTTTATCGGGACGAGTTATACCTCGACGAGTCTTCCTACACAAAAATATTTGGAGTCCACCATTGGCCGAGTTATTATACTCACCC
This sequence comes from Arachis ipaensis, assembly GCF_000816755.2. Lineage (NCBI taxonomy): Eukaryota > Viridiplantae > Streptophyta > Magnoliopsida > Fabales > Fabaceae > Arachis > Arachis ipaensis. The sequence continues at coordinate 148,771,744 of NC_029789.2, read as the reverse complement.
CATTATTTTTTGTTTCCATATTTTTTTTTGTCTTTTTGCAGGAATCTAACCATGGTCGATGAACAATCCCCTTTCATGTTGACGCCCAAGGAGTTATTGACCATGGTTGTTGCACTACAAGCTAAAAACCAGAGGATGGAAGAGCAGTTAGCTCGGCGTAATGATGATATGAAGGTTAACACTAATGGCAACGTGAATGATGACCATACCTTCAAGACCAACACTGTAGAGGCAACTCCAACTAAAGGAGCTAAATGACCCTCTAATCTCTTTTCTAAGGAGATCATGAGTTTCTAAATGCTCATGAACTTCACTCTACCTACAACCTAATGTCATATGATGGACTCAGTGACCCGAACTTACATATCACCGGATTCCGTTCTATGATGTTACTGAACAGTGACTCTGAACTCTATCTTATATCGTTGATTTTTGAACTTTTTAGATGGTGCTGCTTTACTATAGTTTTATTCACTGATTGCAAGTTCTATTTCTGCATTTTTGGAGTTTGCTGATATTTTTACTAACAACTTTATTGTCTCAAAAATATATGTCCATGACTTCAACTACCTGAACACCATCAAGCAGGGCCAGCATGAAAGCAACTAAGATTATATGGCAAAATTAAGCAAAATAGCAATGGAATCCCCTATCTTAATCCACACATCCACCTCCATGCTCTCAAAAGTGGTATTTTGTTGAGTTAAGAGTTGATTTGGTATCTAATGATGACAAATATAATTAACTATTTTCTATTATAACTAATCTTTATGATGAGCATCATAGGAATCAATCAAGGATGATCAATCAAGCAAGATGGAATTGTGCAAATCATCAACATTAATATGCATATCATATCAAACTAAGTTAGGAAAGAGATTGCACAATAAAAATAGCAAGAAACACTCCAAGAATCAACCTCATGAGCAATTGAATAGCTACTGCATTTTTATCAAGCTAAACAAGAAATGAATTCTCATTCAAACCAACGGCTAAGAGCGTTAAAGGTGCAACGCCTAGCTTGATCAAATTAGGAAAGATTCCAACATTAAAGAAAGCATTCAAACTCTATCAAAGAATATTCTATCAAGGAAGAAGGCAACCAGTTTCGTGCATATTGAAGACCATAGAAACAACCCTTGTTTTTTCTTGTTTTTGAGTGTGTTCTTATTTCTCTTTTATAGATTCAAGTTTATTTTGAGAGATATAAATAGCAAAGAGAGTAGTGCATCAAAAAATCATTAACCTTTGTTTGATAGTTTTGATTTGGAAAGTGTATTGGGTTTGAGTGCACTTGGTTCCGTTTAACTAGGTTGGATTAGCACCTAGGTGATTTACTAAGATTGGGATAGTTTATGTGGTTTACAAGAGTGTGAGTCTCTTGGAATTGGTGATTGTAATATATCTTGATTATAGTAAATATTCTATCATTGTTGTAGTGGAGACTGGACATAGGTCACATTGCACTTCGCGGTTGAACCAGGATGTGTCACTCTTCTCCTTTCATGTTTTCTGTATTTTCTGTTATACATAATCAGGAGAAAAAATCACAAATAATCTCCTGATTTATTAATCCGCTGCATTATCTATAAAAGTGGTTCTTTGATTCAATTCCCTTCTCAACTCACTTGAGAACCTTCAGTCTTTGACCAGAAAAATTTTAAGAAGCCCTCGTTGTTTGCCAAACCAAAGACTTTAGCAGAATTTCGTGACAAGGCCAAAGAACAAATGGAGATAAAAGAGGTTCCCCAAGCTAGGAGAAATGAGAAGCACACTTTCAACCAGGAGGATGATAAGCGCAACAAGTCTCAGGGTTCCCGCAATAATTGAAAGCCATTCAAATTGACGCCTTGATATGATTCATACACACAGTTCAACACAAAAGAGAGGAGATTATTAATAAAATCCTACATTCAATACTCATTAGACCTCTGAGCAAGCAGACACTTATCAAGACCAGACGTACATGGACACATCAAAGTATTACACCTTTCATAAAAAATACGGAAACACTACTTATGACTATGTAGTAGCCAAGGACCTCTTTGAAAGGTTAGCTCAGCAAAGGCTCCTGAACAAGTACATTGTCAACCAAACACACTGAGCACCTCATAACAGCACATACCCAACAACACGAGGCACAGTTTCAACTGGAATAAAACATAAAGACAAAAACAAATGGGTTATCTCTGATACACCAACACAACCCTGAGGTATAATTAATTGTATTTCAAGTGATTTTGTTGTCAAAGGTTGTACTAGCTCGACAAGGAAACACACTTACCGAAGGATTTTTGTGATGGAAGGCACTAACATTTGTCAATCAAGTTAGCTTGATATGCCACCCATCACTTTCAAGCATACGAATTTTAAATCTCCCAACTCAAACCTCGATGATCTAGTAGTTATCTCAATACTAGTTGAAAACCAATTAGTCAAAAAGGCATTGTTAGACCTAAGAAGCAATATCGATGTCTTGTTCCACTCATCATCTGGAGAGCTGGTAGGGTTTTTTAGTAAAAGAGTCCATTTACTAGGTTATGTATGTTTAAAAGCAACCATAGGAGAACACCCATACACTAAGGTGACAGATATACAATTTCTAGTGGTTATTCGCCCTAGTCCTTACAATATAATACATGGCAAACCTTTCCTAAATTGATTATTGAACCTTTGGTAAAGGAAAATGACTCCGATCAATTTTATACACAATTTGAGCTCAATACCCTCCAACGTCAAAGTAATGTTAAAAGAATGCGTAAGATAAGTTAAAGTCAATTTCATGCATTACATAAGAGTGTATGTCTAACAAGGGATTATTTTATTTTCATGTAAAGAAAAGTTAGGAGAATGTTAAGAAAAATCAAGTCAAAGTTCATTTTGCATTCTGTATGATTTAATGTTATAAACATTCACTCATGAGTCACATGTGTCATAACATAAGTAAATAAGAAGCGTTTAAAAGTCACACCACTCCGATTAACAAAGACTTTTGAAAATAATAATTGAACAACATTACATCGCCACTATTTTTATTTTGAAATTTGGAGTGGTTGCGGATGGATACGATGATACCATATAGATAAACTACTAAAAAAACTTTTGTGTCTCACCCCTCTCCCCGTACCATCTTCAGGAACGACGCAGTGCAAAATAATATGCTACTCGATTGAGTTGAAAAGATCAGTACACTATAAGATGATTAAGAGCGAGATATCAAGGATATAGATACAGAATGTTAAGCACTTGTTCAAATTCATATTAAGAATGAAGAATAGACGATTGGTTTTAGTCAAGTTATGCAAAGTGAGAATTAGAATTTTCTGTGTATCTTATTTTATCTTTACTGAGTGACTACAAATGTGGCTATGCTATTTGTTTTTTATATGATTAATTGATATGAGTAAAGTTTGTCATTGTTTTTAGCTTTATAGTTTAGTATGCCCATTTTCCATGTTAGAATCACGAGGTCCATATTTCTATTTTCCAACTATTAATGATTCTAATAATTTATTTTCAAATGGCTTTCAAAAATAAAAACTAGTTATCCACTATTTTTTTATAAATTATTTTTTATAAATATTTTATTTCAAAAATTTCATAAAATTTGAGTATCAACAACCAATATAATTCAAATAAAACTTAAGACTAGTTCAAAAATATTAGGGTGCTACAAAACTCCCAACACATAGTTTATTTCATAAGCAAAGTCTTATAGCATGCTGAGGTTAGATATTCAAAGCTTGAAAAGCTCGCTTTAACATTAGTCATCACAGGCTGACAACCACAGCACTACCTCCAAAGCCACACCGTTATAGCGCGAATAGACCAGGCACTAAGACAAGTTCTATCCAAACCTGAGCTAGTTAGTCGATTTATAAAGTGATCAATCAAGCTCTCTAAATTTGACATGCAATATAAAACTCGAGGAGCATTAAAATCACAAATACTCGTTGATTTCATCGTCGAGTTCACATCTCATTAGGAGTTAGACATAAGAAACCTTCATGTAGATGGAGCATCAAACATTGAAAGATGTGGGGCAAGCACTTTACTAAAAGATAATTATTAACTTGTCATAGAACTTTACAATTGGAAAAGTCTAGGGACTCAGTAACTTTTCTAAATTCTAGCCAGCATGTAACCAGCAAAGAAAAGTGAGTCATTAGATGAAATCTCACACCAATCTCACACCATTAAAATCATCATTGATGATTATTTGATGGCTACAAATTACAAAAGTTACTGATCCCCTAACACTCCTTATCATTACAATTTGCATTCAAGGCAAGTAATAACTAGGTCAAATATGAGGCACTACTCGCAAGGCTACGTCATACTAAAGATTTTAATATCTCCAACCTCACAATGCATTGTGACTCTACCAATCGTCGAACAGGTAAATGGTAACTACCACGTATGCGATCCTTTGCTTCAACAATACTTATCTAAGTTAGCTACGACTAGAAAATAATACAATTTTCCCTACTTTATCTATTTGTATAACTCAGCACGACGAGGTAGTTATATAACTCAAAGAATGTTCATAGCAAAGGATAAGATCAAATTACTAACTGAATTATGAATTCACACTAGCTATCACATTCCTTTTAAGTTCGACAACAAATAGAGTTTAAATAAGTATAACAAACTAAAGAGAGTCTATAAGAGGACAATCCACACAAACGCTGTGAAAATTGGTGAAAGAGAGGCTTCACTCTCATCAAATACTGTAAGATGAGTCTGAGAACAAAGAAAGAAAGAAAGAAAGAAAGAATGGATAAAGGGAAGAAGGTGAAAAGAGAGATGGTTTGCAGAGAGAGAAAAGAAGGGAAGTAAACAGAGAACCAATATTCAAAAAGGGGCTGAATGAATTCTCAAAGGAAAAGTTAAAAAAAAATACCCTAATAGCTATTGTATATATATGTACATAATAATAGAAATTGAATAACTAATTTGCCGAGGCATTAGGGATAACAAACCAAATGCCAACTAGCGTATAATTAGTAATCTATGACTCAACTTACACCCTCCCGCAAACTAGGACTGTGAATGTTTAGAAGGCCTAGTTTGGAAAGGTTAATCGCAAAAGGACCTGGTGCCAAAGCCTTTGTCAGAAAATCTGCAAGCTGATTGGACGAGGAGACTGGCATCAAGTGAGTGAGGCCAGAAAGGTGCTGATTCCGAGCGGTGTGGCAATCCACCTCGATATGCTTTGTGCGTTCATGAAAAATAGGATTAGTGGCAATGTGAATGGCGGATCTATTGTCACAAAAGAGAGTAATCGGCTTCGTTAGGGGCAATCCAAGGTCATGCATGATGAAAGACAGCCATTGAGCTTGGCAAGTAGCCAATGCCAAGGCTCGATATTCTGCCTCGGATGAGGATCTAGCGACGGTGCTTTGTTTCTTACTCTTCCAACTAATTAAGGAACTCCCAAGATAGAAGCAGTGGCCAGTGATAGACTTTCGAGTATCTGCACATGTTGCCCAATCGGCATCGGCAAAACCAGTGAGCTTGAGGTCATTGTCTGCTGAAAAGAAAACACCAACGGATGGGCATCCTTTTAAGTATTTTAACACACGAAAAGCTGCCCGCATGTGCTCATCAGTTGGGCAATCAATGAACTGACTAAGTCGCCCCATAGCATAGGCAATGTCTGGCCGTGTATTGGTTAGGTATAATAGTCTTCCAACGAGCTGCCGGTAAGGAGTGCGATCAGCTAGAGCAGTGCCACTATCTCGTGACAATTTGGAAGCACAAGTGTAATCCATAGGCGTGCTAACAGGTTTGCAATCTAAGTACCCAAAATCTTTGAGGATGTCAAGCGCATATTTTCTCTGACAGATGTGAATTCCTTTGGAGGATCTGGCCACTTCCATTCCTAAGAAATACTTTAAATCACCCAAATCTTTAATTTTAAACCGCAGATCAAGTAACTTTTTGATTCTCTCAATTTCATCCAAGTCGTCACCAGTCAAAACCAGGTCATCAACATAAACCATAATGATAGTAACCCCCTGAGAAGTGATTTTCGTATATAAAGAGTGATCTGATTCAGATTTGGTGAAGCCCGCAGTGGTGAGAGTTTCAGTCAACTTTAAGTTCCATTGTCGACTTGCTTGTCTCAACCCATAAAGAGATTTTTGAAGTTTACAAACTGAATCTGATCTTACAGCCAGATAATCGAGCCCAGGAGGAAGTTTCATGTATACTTCCTCATTCAAATCACCGTGAAGGAAAGCGGTGTTAACGTCTAACTGCTTGATGTGCCACTGCTTGGCCGCAGCTAAGGCCAATACAATTCTCATGGTTGTCATGCGAACCACTGGACTGAACGTGTCTATAAAATCAACCCCTTCTATTTGGGTAAATCCTTTTGCTACAAGCCTGGCCTTGTAGCGTTCAACGGAACCGTCGGGGTGAAGTTTGACCCGAAACACCCACTTGCAACCTATAGGTTTCTTACCAGCAGGGAGTTTTGTAATGCACCAAGTTTGATTTTGCTTCAAAGCCTCCAGTTCACTATGAATGGCTTCTCTCCAGCAAGGATGAACAATTGCTTCCTCATAATTGCTAGGCACAACAGTTGTAGCAACAGCCAAAGAAAAAGACTTGTGTTTGGGACTAAGTGCATCATAAGATATATATTGTGATATCGGGTACCTGCAAAGAGAATTGATAGTAGATGTTGTGGTATGTATCTTACAATGGTAGTCCTTAAGGTACGTTGGCATTTTCTTTATTCTTGAAGATTGTCTTACTTCAATTGGGGGTGTTGGTGTATGTAATGAAGAGTTGTGCGCTGGCTGAGGTGTTAATGATGCATGAGTAGTTTGTGATGCATGTGATGAAATGGGACTCGGGAGATGGTTGTCCCCACTTGTAATGTTTGGAGATGTAGTGTGTGCAGGATTGGACAGCAAAGGGTTCCACAAGTTGGTAGTGTCATCAATAAAGGGGTCAAAGGTGTTTTGATGCAAGTTGGATGCAAATTGAGGTTGGTCATGTCCATGAGAATGATTAGAAATAGCTTCCTTTTGGTGAGAAGTTAGATCTAATTTTGGTGAATCACTAGCTTCCTTTTGGTAATTGCTTAGATTGCTCTGACTGAATTCATCACTTTTCTTCTCAGTTGGTAGTTCAGCAGCCGTGTAATTGATGCTGCTAACTTGCCTCTGCCTAAGATGAGGGGGCAAGCCATGCTTCTTATAGCATGTATCCACTGTGTGTCCTGTTTTATCACAGAATGTGCACTGTATTCGATTTCCTCTGCCTCTTCCCCCAGCCTGAAACCTGCCTCTTCCTCTGCCTCTGCCTCGATTCCTCTCATCACTAAGCTGAAGTCCGGAATTAGTCTTATTGAAGAAAACTTTTGACTCATGAGTATCACTAAATTAGTCTTCACGCCTATATTGTCGTATCACATCCAATCCACATAAGCATGAAAATTCACATCCTTTGCAATTAGGTATCGGTCTAAAATTGTTTAGATCTTCCCAAATTGATTTTAATTTGGTGTAATACGCAGTTACATTTAAATCGCCTTGCTTCATAGAGAATAATTCTTCCTGAAGTTCAGCCACTCTGTACTTATCTCCCTGATAATATCGATGTTTCAAATCTTTCCAAAGGTCCGAAGCAATGTTATTCCAAACCACGCTTGCTGATATTTCAGGACTCAATGACAAATTGATCCAAGATACTACATATGTATTGCACCTTTCCCAAGCTTCAAATAGTGTATCATCCTCATTTGGTTTTGTAAGAGATCCATCTACAAACTTCAATTTGTTCTTTCCTTTCAAAGCTAATAACATTGCTCTACTCCACGAACCATAATTGCTAGCATTGAGAGTAATTGAGATTAAAGGATTACCCGGATTTTCGCTTGGATGAATGTAGTAGGGGCTAGACGGATCTTGCATTGGATTGACATTGTTCTTTGCCATTTGAGCTTGAAATGTTGATATTTGGCTCAAGAAAGTTGCGATTGACTGAGCATCCAATGGATTAGAACTTATTCCTTGATTATCAGCCATTACACAAGTGAGAATCGATGAATCTGCTGCAGCGTCAAATCCCAAGCCTTCTGTCTTCAGTCTCGTCGATCAGAGATTTACCTCTCCTCCACGCTCACCGCACCATGTGAAAATTGGTGAAAGAGAGGCTTCACTCTCATCAAATACTGTAAGATGAGTCTGAGAACAAAGAAAGAAAGAAAGAAAGAAAGAATGGATAAAGGGAAGAAGGTGAAAAGAGAGATGGTTCGCAGAGAGAGAAAAGAAGGGAAGTAAACAGAGAACCAATATTCAAAAAGGGGCTGAATGAATTCTCAAAGGAAAAGTTAAAAAAAAATACCCTAATAGCTATTGTATATATATGTACATAATAACAGAAATTGAATAACTAATTTGCCGAGGCATTAGGGATAACAAACCAAATGCCAACTAGCGTATAATTAGTAATCTATGACTCAACTTACAAACGCAACGGTAGATAACAACTAACATACAAAAAAAAAAAAAACACTTAGTAGAAGAGGGTTATTATTATTTTAATACGATTTACTTATTTGAGTGTTAGAATCTTTTGTGTAAGTATTCTAACAAACTCTTTTGTTCACGAAAAATTTACGTATGCCTCATCCATAGAATAGAAAAAAAGTTACTTATCTCTTTATTAGGACGAGTTATACTTCAAAACGTCTTCTTATACAAGAACATACCTATTTATTATTTTATATGTTTAGTATGTATTTAGATCAAAATTAAAATTTTTTAGGATGCATG
>NC_029789.2:148760628-148762533 GCF_000816755.2 Arachis ipaensis | reverse complement strand
AAAGCACGCAAAAATTAATACCTGGTTTAGTTACTATATTTCGTAGGATTTTTTCGTATTTAATTGTTTATATATTTAATTTTGAGATAATTTATTTAAGTCAAAAAATTTATATTTACTTTTTTGCACAAAAATATAATTTTGACGAAATTAATACTATTGGAATATAGCACCCGTTGTAAAAGGAAAAATTTCTAGGTTTTGACGAACCCACAAGTTATTAAAATCAAACATATAAAATTAATAAATAGGTCAAAATGAAATTAAATAACGTTTGAATATTCAAACTCCACACGTTGTGTTCTTCCATCATCTATCCTAATCATTCCTAACTACGACTCTTGTTCCGGAGAACACTATTATGCACCCACTTGAATTTGGTTTATCATATAGTATGCAAATTTAAAGATATGATGGAGGGTTACGTAGGTTAAATCAATTCAGAGATCTTTTCAATTCTATTAAATTTGCAATTAGGTATCTAACATTTTAAAATTTTATTATCGAGTTCCTAACATTAAATCTTAATTTTTTTAAAAAAAATATAAAATTAAAAAAATTAATATTAACTAATTAAAATTTGATTTTTTATAAATTTTTTAACATGAAAAAAATTCATTTTAATCATTTTAGTCGTCTACCGTTATTAAATAACACGTCGTGACTAAATGGTCTACGGGTGTATAATGTGGCATTTTTTGCACACATTGCATGTCATGTGTCTATTACATATTACTTTTAGCACAAGTGACATACCATATAATTATCCATGTTATTTAACATGATATATTATCAAAATTGTAAAACCGAGATTAATTACAGACAATAAAATGCAATTTCAAAGATCAAAATACTCATTTCAAAATTTCAATGAAAACTAAAATGGATCTTATAATTTATAAACAAAATGAAAAACCAAAATATATAAACCTTTAGCACCAAATGTACAAATTAGGGGTGTGCATGGCCCGGTCCGGCCCGAAGATTCGACCTGGTTTCGAATACTTTAGGGGTTAATTTGGTGTGATTTTATCGGGTCTAGAGTCAGGAAAGGGTCTCAAAAATAGATCCAGTCATTATTTCGGGTCGGGTCCGCGCCATAGCTCAAGTCACCCGAACTCGGCGGTCATCATACACAATTAATATTTTGTGTTATTAGTGATGGATGATGGCTATTCTTATGTGGAATTTAAGTATTGTAAACCTTAGTATTTTGTGTTATTAGTTATTATAAGATTATAAGTTAATGTTTTATGTTTAAAATGCATAAGATTTTAGACTAATGCATAATATTGTGTTATTTGTATTGATTTAAATATTTGGTGTTATTAGACAATATTAGTATTAATTATGGTTATGCTTTAATTTCAGAGAGTAGTTGGTTCTTGTTATATTTTTCTAAGTGAATTTTACCATGTCAAATAATGGTTGAAATATTGGAAATTTGGATATTTTCACATGCTAGCTTATAAGAAGGTACCAACGTAATGTAATGTTAACGGTCCGATTTTTACCCGGTATAATCGTGGCCCAAAAGTGTATAGGTTTCATCGGGTTTAGGACCGGGTTTGGATCTAATAAATAGGCCCGGTATATATTTCGGGTCGAATCTGGATCACATCAAACTCGGTTTCACTCGGCCTATACACACCCCTAGTACAAATTAAAACAAAAAGTTGGCCAATCATAAGAATGGTTTGTAATGATTCAAGTTGCTTTAATTAGCTAAGACGATGTCCCATGGATTATTTTTAGAGTTTAGTTAATATGTTACAAAAATACTATTTATATACACTAAAATTAGTTATTAAAATCAGTCATCAATGTATTTATATATAAATATATGTGGTTTAATTTATTTTTAATGTATATTTATATTCTAATATGTATTTTATACTGAATTAC
>NC_029789.2:148757967-148760508 GCF_000816755.2 Arachis ipaensis | reverse complement strand
TGATTTTAAAAATAAAAGATAAATATTAATTACTATTTAGTTAAAAAGAAAAAAAGGATGTTGATTTTTTCTTTCACCAAAGGCTAATTAATTAGTTAAATTTGGCCTATTAAAATATCCATAAAACATGTATATCGCACTTTTACTATTAAATTATATCTGCTGTTACAATAATACTATTATTACATATAATTAGACTTTATGTCGAATCTAGTACGGGATCTTTTAGGAATGAAAGACTTAAACCTTCGCGATTTCTTAAGTTGATGTTCTTATACTTTAAGCTATTTTTTCAAAAGAGCTTAATTAAGTTGTTTATTCATATTAAAAATTTAATTAGAAAAATAACTTTTTTCAGTTAATATTAAATAAATTTTTAAAATGAAGTTTTTACCTTAAATTCAAATATTAAATTTTAGTTTCCAAACTCAATTCTACTTTTAACTCTATTTCTAGAAATTAAAAAAAGTATAATAAAGAGGGATTAATATATATTTAGCATGAAAAATGAATTGTTTGTAGTTGTTTATGTTACACGAAGAAGCCAAAAAGGTGCATGGATGAATTTGAGTTTTTGACACTAATGAAATACTATATAGAAAAGACTAGGGGCAGTAATTTTGTTGAATTTTGACCAGCATACAATTAGCAGAAAAAGGTGAGTCATTAGATAAAATCTCACATCAATTTTATACCATTAAATTATCATTGATAGCTATTTGATGATTATCAATCACAAAAGTTGCTGGCCCTAGTATTACTCATACTATATTATTATTTTGCACTGCTTTGTTGACCATATAGAAGTTAGACCTTTGAATTTGTTTTCTAGTGCGTAAAAGATCTAGTCTAAGTGTACTGACCCCACACAGTCATTTCTTTCTGCATTGAACCTTCTTTCCTTCGTGAAACCCCACGGACCCACACTCACACCTCCTTTCCTTTCTTTTCCTTTCTTTTCTCCTGACTCTGACTACTATAAATTCTCCTTCATTATCTTTCTTATTCATCATCCTCTCTTCCACTCTCTACAACTATGGCTGACCATGGCATCACCATGTCGCTTTCCCACACCTCCGACGACTCCTCCTCCGACCACAACACCCCTGCCACCGCTGCTGCCGTCGTCTCCAGGAGGCTGCCACCCTCGTCGTCCACCGGCAACCATTCATACCACCATCACCTCTCCGAGCCGCCGCCCCAGAAGAAGCCACGTGGCAGGCCTCCGGGGTCCAAGAATAAGCCGAAGCCACCCGTGGTGATCACCCAGGAAAGCGACCACGTGATGAAACCGGTGGTGATCGAGGTTGCCGCCGGCTCGGATGTGGTGGAGGCGGTGGTGAGTTTTGCCCGGCGGCGCCAGGTAAGCTTGTCAGTGTTGAGTGGGTCAGGAACCATTGCGAACGTCACCTTACGTCACCCTTACTCACATGCTCCTGCATTAACCCTCCATGGACCCTTCACCTTGTTGTCATTCTCTGGAAGCTACATCGCTGGCCCTTTCACTCCTTCACCTCGTCCTCTTCCTCTTGCCTCTCCAGCTTCCGCTTCAGCTTCAACGGATGCTTCCTCAGCTAGCCCTACCCCCACCTGCTCCAGCTTCGCTGTTTCCTTCTCCGGTTCCCAGGGACAGATCTTCGGCGGGGTTGTGGCCGGGACACTCGTGGCGGCCAGCACGGTTGTGGTGTCGGCCTCCATCTTCAAGAGGCCTGAGTTCCACCAGGTTGGCGAGGGTGTCAGTGCTGGTGGTCGTGACGGTGACAATAAGGACGACGCTGATCGTCATAATAACTACAGTAATGCAGTTGTGAGTGAGAACCCTCTTACTGTGTTCAATGTGGGGAATGCCGGTGGTGGAGGAAACGGCATCAATAATAGCCACCCTGCTGATGTGAACGTCATGCAATGGGGCCACACTCTCTCGGCTTCTCGCGCTGCCAATTACTGAACCCCCAAGATCTAGCTAGCCAAATCCATATCTCTCAGCATTATTAATTAATTCCCCATTTTCTGTTTTTTTTTTTTATATTTTTCTTTTAGTTGTCTAAATTCTAAATTGTTAAGTATGGGGAAAACTGTTAATTACTCAGTCATTACAGTGTCACAGAGGCTGAAATAATAGGGTTTTCTCTTTCTTTGCTTTTTTTTTTTTTATATGAGCATGCTTGTCTTCTTGGTCGCTCTTTCTTATTTAATTTAAGGAAAAGTTTAGGAGGTCAGCAACTTTGTTAAATTCTGGTCAGCATGTAACCAGCAAAGAAAAGTGAGCCATTTGATAAAATCTCACATCATTAAAACCATCATTGATGGCTATTTAATGGCTACAAATTACAAAAGTTGCTGGTCTCCTAGCATTAGTCTTAATTTAATTATTCTCGGTTTTCCTTCATCAAAGAATATGTGTTTTGATTATGGGATGGAGTTTCAGGCGTAGAAGGTGGTGGATAAAATTACAGGGTGGTGTGGTTGTGGTGCTGCCGCCTCGGGAAGGACCCAATTTTGTTGTCTCCAATACGAAGCATGGAGACAAATGAAAGGGAA
>NC_029789.2:148738684-148757939 GCF_000816755.2 Arachis ipaensis | reverse complement strand
TTAAATTGAAACATGACTCGTCTAATCTCTATTCATCTGCCCTATTGGAATTGCTTTTATCTCCCAGTTACATACATTACTACTATTACTCAACCTTCATCTCTTCATTTTTACATTCTTCTTCTTCTGCCCTTCTGGCTACTTAACATATCATTGCATCATCATGAACTTTTATAACATGCATGCTCATCACCTTATTATTAATTAGAGGAACCAACTCTTGCTCGAATATTACTTATTCTTAGAGTTAGGTTTATAATTTAGAATTTGAAATTAAAAAATTTTTAAGTTAAAATAAATAAATAGTTCTAGAAACAAAGGCTTTAGCTAACATTGTAATCAATTATAATTATAAATACAAAGTCTAAAGAAATCAAAAGTTATTTTATTTTGCATTCTTTAATTACTACTAGAATAATTGCTAATTTAGATATTACATATAAAAAATAAAAAATATTAAGTTAAATAAGATAACTTTGAATTATTATTTTCTTACCACATCAATAGTAAAAATATTTAAAAGACAATAAAAGGCAAAAATATTTTTATTTTGCACTCTTAACCATCATTTACCTTATTGGCATGTTAGGAAGAAAATAATTCAAAGTTATTTTATTTAACTTACATCTAAAATTTATGTATGTATCATCTAAACTTATATACTTATTACACATAATATTACTCATTTATTTTAGCTACTACAAAAAAAAATCATTTTTATTGACAAATTTTTAATTAGTGATAANAATTTTTTTTACCTGTATTGAAGCTTAAAAATTACTATTGATCATGAATTGGTTAAATATTTAAACTAATAAATCAGTAGCTAAAGTGATAGCCGATTTGATTTCTAAAACCTTGCCTATATAAGCTATAACACGTCTCATTGATTGCAACGAAAAAGAAAAATACAATACATAAATACCTAATGTTTTGTCGCAACAAAATATCGGATTCCTTTTTAAATAAATAAATTAAATTCTATATATGCACTAAAATTTTTAAATTATTTATATTCTTACATCATATTACTTATCTCATTCTAAATAAAAAATTTAATTTATTTATTTAAAAAATTTTCATAATAACTAAAAAAATATTATTTTAAGCAATTCTTTAAGGTTATCATCTCAAAAATATTATGTTAATAACTGTAAAATGACTTTGTTCTTAATTTTATTTGAAACATAAAACTCGATTATTTTGAGTTTTATCTCATTTTTTTGTGATTATGCTACTTGTATACAAAAATTAGCTATTAAAATCAGCTATCAATATAAAATACATATTGGAATATAAATACACATTAAAAATAAATTAAACTACACATGTATTTATACACAAATACATTAATAGCTGATTTTAATAGTTAATTTTAGTGTTTGAAACCTTTTTATATTTTCTATTCAAATTAGATAACTATTTAAATAAAGATGGCAAAAACATCTTTTTATAAAGATGCTTTATTTAAAATGTAATTTATTTATTTAGCCACACTTTAAACAAAAACAACATTTTTATAATATATTAAAATCTAGCCGGCCAAACAATCTATCATCCAAGATCAAAAGAAAACATTTTCATACGAAGACAATTATAAAATCTTCATGGTAGTATCTATCTTTAAATTATGTAATGTTTACTTATACGTTGATAAAAATATAAAATAAGAAGAAAAATAGAAAAAAGAAGTAGTAAATATATGATTAGTTTTTCATTCTTTTATTTTCTTTGACTTATATATTAGAAGAGAGTGGCTGAAAGACGGGGCTAATTTTTTTGGATATGAGAAGTATGTGTGTACTGTGTATTATTATGGAAGATGTGAGTGCTAGACATAGATGTGGGAACAACTTTTTCTGAAACAAGAATGAAGAAATCGGACCATCCGATTTCTTTGTAAAAAAAAATTAAACTTACTAATCGGATAGTTCGATTAGTGTGAAAGAGGAAATTTAAATTTTGATGAAAATAATCGGACCCTTCAATTTGTGTACTCAAAAATCAGTCCAATTTTTGCTCCTAACACCATAGTTGCGTAAAGCACCTATACACTCTATATCTGCGTCTTACACCATTTTCCCTTCCATATCTAAATTAAAAAGTGGAAAGACGGACTCAAACGAGTCAAAAATGGAGTCAAAATGCTGAGCAGCTGAGACATGCATACTACTTGGCTTTAAGATGTGACAATGAGAGGAGTCCAAATCCACTGCTCTCATATTTATGATCTTTTCGTCCTCTCTCAATTTCATTTATTTAAATGAAGCATAATAATTAATAATGATCATTTGATGGTGTACTCTAATGTGAGGGATGAGGCCATCTGGTGAGTGCACGCGAGGTCTGAGGCAGATCAGAGCAGTCTTCATACATATATAAGTGTGAAATGACGTCCCATGGCTTCTTCGGCGAGAGTAAAAATTAAAGCTGCATTCACTTCTTTCCCTCTTACAAACCACACACCAACCTCAATTTCTTCTTTCTTTGCATATTTTGTGTTTCTTATACACATTATACAGTGCATGTAATTAATCGTTTTATCGCATAACCTAATAAACATCTTTTTTTGATAGAAGAGATTTGTCATTTTCGTGGAATGCAGAGAGCGAGGGAGGGGGGGATGAAAAAGCAAAAGAGTTGAAGGAGGGAAGAGGGTACGTACGTGACTTTTTGATGAGTAGGGGGTCAGTGTCACAAAATATAGGGGCCTTCCATAACCCGTACACTGCTAAAGCAACGTAACAGAAGGCCCTTTATAGGTTAGACTTTAGGATAACATTCTCCAACGCTTAGGTTATTAGGAGTAAAGTTGTACCAAACACTTGGGAGCTGATATATTTTGCCTATGGGAGACAAAGACAACATATGTGATTGGGGTACGGTATTATGATCCACCGGTTTTTATTATGCTCCCTCATCTAGTGTCCAACGGTTTTTTTGTTTCACTCTCACAACACACACTCTTCACTCTTCACTATGTATGTACGTTGCTTACAATATGCATACCAATGGATAATGCTACAACTTTAACTTTTCTCTTAGGCCTTGACACTCACGATATTAACACATTTTTGCTAAGCAGAATATTAGGGTCAGTAATTTTGGTGTTTTGTAATCATTAATTGGCCATTAATAATATTTTTAATAGTGTGAGATTACATCTAATGGTGGAGATCATTCACTTTTGTTTTGATGGTTAAGTGCTGGCCAGAAAACACAAAAGTTGCTGGCCCCTAGACTTTTCCATTTGCTAATACGTATTTCACAATTTGTGATTATTTTTTAAAAGCTAAATTACCAGTGTCTTAATTTCTCAAGAATTAAATAAGTGTTTTATCAAGAAGGAAAATAAAATTATGTTATAAGATAAATGGTATAAATTCAATAAAAAAAATATGCGTATTCATTATGTGGTTATGTGTTTTTGCACTACTTCAATACAAAAAATTTTACAAAGTATGTAAAATTTTGCACANAAAAAAAGTCACAAATCTAACCATTAAATTTGTGATTTTCACATGTAAAGATTCTTGATGGCCAAAAGAGAGGGAGATGTTAGATTTATGATCTTCTTTTAAACTTGATTTATTAATCCTCAAATTAGAAAATAAAATTTGATTTCTGTTCTGATTGTAAGATAGATTATGCAGGAGATAATTTTATTTTGTCTCTTAATGAACAAAGTCAGAAACAAATCAGAGAGGAGAAGAAGACCCAGTCAATAGTATTTTGGTTCAGCTAACAAGTGTAATGTAACCTACATCTAATCTCTACCACAATAGTGGTGGAATTTTCACTACATTTCCAAATTTTACATACACCAATACCCAAAGATTTAGCATAATCTGCTTATCAGAGACAAATCAAACTTCTTCTTAAACTTGACTTGGCTAGGTTCACTCTCTAAACTTACAACACATTAAGTGTTCACCCAACTTAGTAACGAATACCTCTCAGGTACAAGATATAAAACAGAAATATAATCAAAAGAGATTTGAAGTAACTTTTGGCTTTTCTCTCCAAGTTACCTCTCGTTGCTTTTTTTTTAATGGCTTTTTCTAAATGACTCACATAAATGCCTTACCATTGAAGTGAAACAAAAAAAGATAAAACATACAAACTGAATATTCAATGATAGACTATGAAGGAGATGATGTTAAACAGCTCTAAAGTGATAAGATGACCGGATTTAACATTCTCATATGTAGCGCTCTCCATCTTGGCAAAATATTCCTTTGATGCATAAATATTGTCCAAAATGTTGAGTAAGAGTAGTAAAAAAGCTCTCAATAAAACTTTGATTTTGGTTCACTCTCCTTGAGCCAACTCTTGTTGAGTATTCCATTTTGTATTGAGTTCTGTTGCCAAGGCTAAGGCTTGCTTTCCTAAGTAAACTCATTAAATCTTGAATCAGTTAAAATTTTCCTTTTTTCCATCAATCAGACCAAAAAATTAGGAATTTGAGATCAAAGTTAAACTGTGTAGAAGAGAGATGAGCTGCAGCTTCATTGATTTTGTTTTCTTAATAAGTTTGCCAAATTCAAACCTTTAATATTGTGCTTTGGCCCCCAAATTTCAATATCCACCATTAATTCACAACAGAAGAAAGTAGCCTCCACTCTCTTATTGTTACCCAAATTGCATGTGTAGAAGAAAGGTAAAATTAACGAATAATTGACTTGTATGTTAATAAAAAAATCTTTTACCTTTTTCTTTTGATTATGCTTGGTTTAAGCCTTTTATTTTGGCTCTATCTTGATTTGACATTGCCTTTAAGATTTTACTTTCCATTTTCTTCTTTGATGTTAGATTAAAAACATGAACATCTTTTTTCTTCTTTATGTTTTACTCGAAACCACAAAACTTCACCTTCGTCACTTTGGATTCCTCTTCAAGAAGCAAGTGACTCGATTTTGGACTTAGTCTCAATCAGTTGCCTTGAATATACACTATTCTTTTTATTGGGCTGCTTGTTTTTTTTTGTTTAAACTGCACAATAAAATTTAGACCTGCAAAATTAAGTAATTCATCACAATATTTTTAGACTATTAATTCTAACCAAAATCATGTTTATTATCATCAAAAATGTTATTATTTGTTTTTTAAACTCAACAACAGGAAAAAAAAAAACTAAATCTCAATATTATTGAAATACAGTTAAAAATATAACACCAAAATTAAAAAACATATAGAAATATGGTAAAAAAAAAAAAAAAATTTACTAATTAGGAGAATCATTTGCAAGTTCTAAAGTACCCTCGGTAGTACAGTTTTGTGTGTTTGTCCTTTAAGTTAGTATTATTTTTACTTCTAAGTTTTACAGTTTTCATTCTAACATGAACACAGAATTACTAATCAACAAAATAGAATATCCAATCTAATAAACTAAACATAGAAAAGCCACCGAGAAAACATAGAAATTGACTAAAATAAACATAAAAACATCAAATGTTAAACTCACTCATAAGAATCATCTATTGAAAGTATGTGTTATATTTGTGTGTGTGTTTTTTTTTAGTTGTTTTAATGTTTTCCTTCTAAAATATACATAAATTTGCATAAAGGGAACACACAAAAATTAAGACACATGAACATAGAAAATCAGAAATAAGAAATATAAAAAAAATTATAAATATGTAAATTTAAGGGTTAAGTACGATTTTGATCTCTAAGGCATAAGCCGAAAATGTTTTTTGTCCTTAACCTTTTTTTACATACAAAATCGTTCTTAAGGTTTAATTTGGTTTTAAAATCGTCCTTACTTTAGGGACTAAAATCATACGGAAGTGACAGTGGAGGCGGAGGTAGAAGTGGATCCATGGACAGCTTCTTCTTCTTCTTCTCTTCCCCCTTCGAAGGAATAGAAACACTCTCTTTCTCTTATTTTTTTTTCTCTTTTTTTATTTTATAATTTTTTAGTTATGAGTAATTTGGTCAAAAATTTTAATATTTAAGTAAAAAAGACGATTTTAAAACTTGATTTTAGAACTTAGGGACGATTTTGTATGCAAAAAAAGGTTGGAGACGAAAAATTTTTTGGTCTATATCTTAGAGACCAAAATCGTACTTAATCCTAAATTTAACTAAGTAACTCCCTCCTCTATGTTCTTTAGGAATCTAATTTCATCCCCAATCCCATGTGATTTACATTGAACTTTTGTTCATTCAGCCCAAAGAATGTTTTTATTATGGGGGGAGGAGAAGGATCCACTGCAAGGGAACTGCTGAGGCATAACACCATTGACCAAGTTATAATCTGTGACATTGATGAGGTAAATTAAATTAAAACCTCCTAAGTACTAAGTTAACAGATAATTATTATACATGATGATGGAGCCAGATTATTAACTAATTCCATTTTCATTGATGCTTGGTTTTATCACATCAGGAGGTGGTGGACTTTTGCAAATCATACTTGGTAGCTAATGGGAAACTTTCTATGATCCAAGACTTGAGGTCATCATCAATGATGCCAGGTCTGATAATAATCAAATAATAAACTCTTGTGCTTCCTGGATTATTGATCATCAGCATAATGGCCTATTGACCTTGGTCATATATAACAAGTTTCTATTAGCTAGGAATGAATAAATTCTAACAGAATGTGTCATGGTGAATTAAAGGGCTGAACTAGAAGCTGGAGAAGAGAGGTATGATGTGATAGTTGGGGACTATGGAGGCCCTTGTTATAAACTTTACACAAAATCCTTCTATGAGTTCACTGTCAAACCAAGACTGAAGGAGGGTGGCATATTTGTGACATGGGTACTATAAGACCAATGTCCATAACATGAATCAAACATTTATTAGAGGAAGCAAAATTAAAGTGACATTTATATATTGGTCAGGCAGGACCTGCTAGAATATTCAGCCACATTGAGGTCTTTTCATTTATCTACAACACATTGAGACAGGTTTTTAAGTGTAAGTAATCTTTTACCCTTCTTTATGTAATGCTATTTTGATTTAATAGTTTCCAAATTAAATAGTTGACCACTTTTGCAGATGTCCCATCCTATGCTGATATCTGGGGATGGGTCATGGTAAAGCTTATTACTTTATCATAATTTTCAAGAAATTGTTTTGTATGTTATCTCACAATAGGAAATGGACCTCATCATATCTTAATCATTCTTTTGCTCTTGGAATATAACAGGCTTCAGATTTTCCATTAGAGCTGAATGCAGAAGAGATATACCTGAGAATGAGACCAAGGATTAAGGGGGAAAATAGATATCTGGATGGCAAAACATTCTCATCAGCCTCAACATTGGGCAAAGTTGTTCGCAATTCGTAAGTGAAATCAAATTATAAGTTTGTAACTTTTGCCTCTCTCAAATATCTATTGTTGACAAGCATAGCCACTATTAACAGGTTGGACAATGAACTCATGTATACACAGAGGAAGCTGCAAGGTTCATACATGGCCATGGCAAGCACGCTTAATTAACCAAGCTTGACAACAAGTATCACAACATATAAAGAAAACAAGTGAAATCCCATGTTATGTTTTTGTTTGATTTTTTTTTTCATGTGTTCCCTTACCTAGCTTTGTTCTTCTCTTTTATTTTTCATTAAAGATGTTCTCTGAAACACTTAATGAAGATTTTTATGATTAAAGATTATTAATGAATTAAAGCTGAATATGTTTGCAATATTACTTAGATTTTTTTATGACATTTATGTTTTCTTGGAACACTTATCCATCACAAACGAATCTAAGGCTAAATGAGTTTGATTTTTTTTTTTTAGATTGGATCCTTTTTGTTAAGCGCAAGAAGAGAAAATGGATTGTATTTGGTTATTTCTGAAGCAAGATTCTACAATGCTTTAGCTTTTACGTTAGTTAGATAAAGGGAGTAACTTAAAATATAGATTAGTTTGTTTAGTCATTTTCTCATTTTACATTGTTATCATTAGTTAGTTTATGATAATGACTTAATTAATGTAATTTAGTATTATGCTAATATTTTTTAGGATTCTTTTGAAACCAATGAGATCAATATAGTATTTTTGTCTCTAAACTTATTTAATTACTACTTTTAGCTTATTCAATGAAAAATTCAGAATCAATTCAAGAATAAGGAAGTTCATTAGAGTGCACAAAATGAGTTAAATAAACACTATTATGAGAAAATTATCTCTTTTATATAGGGTTAATTTTTTTTTTAATATCTTGGTTTAATTTGTTTTTCATAGTGATCTGATCTTATAAATTGTAAGTGTTCTTCTATTGATACTTTAAAATTTTTACATCATACTTTGCCTCACTTTTATTTATTTATTTATTTTTATTCTTCTCTCCTACTTTTGCAATTCTCTTAAATTTTATTTTTTATTTCTACCAAATTCTTTGGTATAAGTTTTTACTATTATTAGCAGTATTTGGATTCTCAAAGCAATTTTTAGTTCACCATGAGTTTTGGAAAAAAGTAAAATGTGGCTATTTTGGGTACATTTGCTCTGCCAATGATTAAAAAAAGACTTTCAAGGACCATGAGGTTGCTATCAAAAGCAAAGGTCTTAATTTTTTTTATTATTATGATTATAAAAGCTTTGGTTTTGATTGGTTCTTAAACTTCATGTTTTTAGAGTTTTGGTAGAGGTCTCAGTTTTTATTTACATATAATTTTTTTCTTTATCATATTGAATTCTCAAAAACTAATGTTGTATTAGAATTTGTTGTAAATACTCTTCAATTCTGATTTCAGTAATTTCTTTCTCTTATATTAATTTATTTATTTAATAATGTATTGAATAAATCTTGCTCTCCATATATAATTTTTTTTAAAAATTTTGGATTATGGTGTTATAAACATTTTTTATATTTATCTTTATCTGAATTTTTTGCACGAAAAGATTGACAGAAGTGCTCTGAGAGATGGCGCTTCATATGGAACTGGAAGACTCGATTGACGAGTACACGCACAGATAAGAACCTTTGCTGCTCCTCCTCTTGTACCAACCCTAATTCAACTACTACAATGAAAAGGGATGGAATGCCTTCTGCGAGACCAACCATGATAACGCATACTTTGCTGTTGCCAAGGTCAAACAAGTTGAGATGTAAGCACGAATCATAAAACAAGGATGGTTCGATCGCCTCACACAACTCATCAAGGCGTTGATGGCGAAGAATGCAATAATCTTTATTATCCACCAGCAAAGCGTGTATCTCATATTTCCCATAAGGTCCGGGAAGACCATTCAGGTACCATGTCAGCACCACACAGCGATCGCCTACATCTCCAAGGAACGACACAGGCAAGAAAACATCATAATCAGGAAGAGAAAGAGAAGGTACGCGCTTCTGTTTAATCCATGCCGACCATGCGTCACGTTGTGGGTGGTAGACATGGGCAATTCCTCGTGCGGACCCGCCACGGAAGAGAAGTTTATCATTTAACACGAAACCATGAATCGAATAACTAGAGGCGAGTTCGGTTGGAGGAGCGGCCAAGGAATGCCAGTTCGGGGGACTGGAACCCGAACGTAAAACCCATAACCCCCTCTTTCTTCTTGGCGGTGGTACCACAGTATGCTCCATCAAGTAAACTTCATCTTTAATGTTTGCAAGGAAACTGTGGGAGCTGGTCGGTGGCGGAGGGATTGCGCCCGTCGCTACTGCGTCAGATATGCCCAACGTGTCGCCGCCGACATAGGAGATTTGGTAGATCTTGGTGCCAGAAACGGGTTTATCATCGACTAGGAAAAGTTTCCCGTCGAAGATAAAGTGATTCCACGTGCCGGACTCTGGAAGTTTCAAAAGGAAATCAAACCGATCCGGCTCAAGAAGGGATTTCCAATCCCCATCGTCATTCTTCCCCAATTTTTCTAACTTCTCAACGCGGAAGCCAAAGATGTATTCGTCTGTCACCATCCACAGGCATTCTCCTGTTTCCGCCGACTCCATCATCAACAATATGAACTGAACACAGAGAAGAAAGGATTTATTTGTTTGTATATAGAAGGCAGACGTAGGCTAGGGTTTCAGTTATTGAAAGATCGTATGCAAACCCCGCTTTTTCTCACGGAGCCAATCCTTTGGTCTGCGAAAAAAAAAAAATAACTCAAGATAAATCTTGTTCCGAAAATTCTTTTGAAATAAATTTAAAAAAAATTATTTATTTTTCAAAACAAATAATTTTATCCATAAGTTTTAGAATACAATTTTTTTTGGGAGTTTGAAACAAGGTCGTCCAATGTAATGACGAACTTTAATATTTTTATAAAATTGGCTCACTCAAACGGCAAACTTTATGTTAATCAACTGTGAACTTTTTCCTGCACATAGTATATATCTGATTACTCTTTATTCATATTTATATTTATCTTTTCTTTTTTACACTTCTAGTTACTATATTTTTTATAATATATGAAATACTATTATTATCAATTCATTATGACAGTGGAATTGCTTTTGATGAAGATGAATCCGTTATATTTATTTTTGTACAACCAACATTTGTATACTTGCCATTGAATTGAGAGGGGTAGTATTGTGGTAACGCTGAAAAATTACAAAACATAAAGAGAATGAAAAAAATCTATTACACACATTCAATGGAAATGAACGACACTTTAATTTACAACAGGGTGGGAACTTTCTCACCTAGCAATATAAATCAAACAACCATGAGACTATAAGCACACAAAATAACAAAAAAAAAGAAAAACAAACAAACACTACACCCTATCAATCTTCTTACTTATATCAAGCTTTTTAGGTGGTTATTTGGGATTCACAAGTACCTACCAGGTAAGAATGATTATATTGCATTTAACGCATCACTTGTGATTCATTATATTTTAACATGTCCTAAAGAAGTTACTGATTCAAGTACATGGGCAACTTATATAGAGAAGTACATCATGTGGCTGATAAGTTGGCAAACTTGGTTCTTGAATCCAACCAGGATACCTTTTGCTTTGAGCATCTTCCTTCTGAGATTTCTTTAAATTTGCAAGCTCATAGTAGTGGGGTTTCTCTTTTCAGATTTAGTTTGTTTTGTTCTTTGGGCTGAAAAGCCTCAAGTGTAAAAAATTATATTGTGTTTTAGGTGTATAAGTATAACTTAAAATTTAAAAGATTATATATACAGAAAAACCATATGCACATATATTTTCTAAAAATATTGCATATGGAATGACTTTTATTCCAATTAGTTTAATTTTTTTAAACTGAAATAATTTATTTTTTGTGTTTTTCACAATCCTACAATCATACAATAAATGTAAACAATAGTTATTTTTACTGTTGTAGTGTTATATAATTGGATGCACGTGTAATAATTTAATTTTTTGATTTCGATCATCTATTTAATTTAGTTTTGACTTTTGAACACCGTATTTTTTAAAAGAAATTAAGTCTTAAAATTTCAATCAATTGTTCGAGGAACTCAAAAAATGCCTTCTAAATGAATATAGTCAACCTCATTTTCAAGGTTAATTAGTTCTGGCTAAAGACTATTAGGTAAGCTATTATCCATTAAAACCACTGACCGTAATGAACAATAATATTGAGCCATCAACAATATATATATAGGATGTTGGGAGCTGCTGAAATTTAAGTTACTGCTGATTAAGATCACGAATAAACTTGTCAACATCTTGCTCTATATGCAAAATTGGATAAATTAAATGAGAAAGTTTAGATCCAAAATATATAAGTGAATAACATACCACCATAAGTGAAATAATAAAGCCTTTAGAAGTTTAGAACAATAGCAAGTAAAATCATCATAGAAAGATCCGTAACACAAATATCTGGTATCATGAATATTTTATTGCGTTTTTTTTATTGACTCATATGCTCTTATTGATTCACCTATTCTCTTTGACTAAAACTTGATATTTTCTCAATTTTGTGAATGAAAAAGATTATAACCTAAAAAAGTACAAAATGATATATGAACATTGAAATCCTACTAACATGTCTAACTTTATTTAATAGCGGAATAAACACATCAGTATTCAAAATCTGATAAAATAAAGCATACATGAACAGGTTGAAGTTAGTCATTCTTGTTCCAATGGTGTTATTGGGTTGCTTGGATTGGTCCCACCAGATAGCTTGGGCTCTTTCCTTGGAGAGATGCAATCTGTAACGTAATTTTGTTCTCAGATCTTAAGAATAACAAGTCTTTTAAAAAATAAAGAAAATTTATTCACCAAATCCCTAACAATGTATAATTTAAGGGTAACTCTTACAGAATAACAAGATGCATGCTCACAAAAGCAACATTATACCTTGGGAGTATGGATGTTTGCGAGGTATTCCCTTTCACATTGGAGAGAAATCTCTCAAGTCAGATAAACAAATAAATTACAACACAAATAAAGGGCAAAAAAATTGTTGCACTTATATCAACATTGGTTACTAAATAAAAGGTACTATCTTTTTCAAAAAAATTTAAATCTATTGTTTTCCTTAGTTCAAAGAATTATATTTTATATAATACATTAAATGAGACAAATACAACACAATTTTATTTTATATAACCTATTATATTATAATATTTTAGGCGATTATTCGGTTAGCACAACTTCAAGTACAAAAATCTATATCAATCCAGAAACTGAAGAATTCGCACAGCTGACTTATGGGTATTTCATAACTAATAAGTCTCTCAAAAATTAATTCATTTATTTAATTATTCAATTTAACAAATATAAAAAAAACATAAACAGGACTGATCAACATAAAGAAGTAATCACAGTTGACTTATGGGTATTTCATAACTAATAAGCCTCTCAAAAATTAATTAATTTATTTAATTATTAAATTTAACAAATATAAAAAAATTTTAAACAGAACTGATCAACATGAAGAAGTTTACCGCCCTGCGCATCGTGCGGGTCTCATTCTAGTATTTTATAAGAACTCGATCATTAAATCGACTACTATGTTTTTTTTGGTGACTTAAAAGAAAATAAACAAAAACTAAGAAAGAAAAAAAAAAGACAAGAAACTGCTTAAGAAAGGCAGTCCCGCTGAATACTACTCTCAAACTCCTTCCAAGGCAATGGAAGCTTTGTTGGAAATTAAACTTGTTTTGTAATAAATAAAGTCTTAGACTATATATATGTAATTAAGACGCTAGAAGTGTTAAAACTGTAATAGAACTCTCAACAATGCAGCAACAATAAATGGAAGATTTTTGAGTTGGAATTTGGGAGAGAAAGAAACCGAAAGTGGTGTTGGTTGAGTCAGTAGCATACACCAGAAGCATTAAGTTTAATAAAAGTATAATATGCATATAAACAGAGTTCAGAATTAGTAAAAATTAATGATGAATAATACCTCAACTTGATTATAAATTGCTCTAAAAAGTATGGTATTTGATTAGCTTGACTCTAGTGAAAGCATTCTTAAAGTTTCTCATTAAACTTTAAAGCTTAATGTGCCAACAATGATGTATACAGTTTCTAACTCAAATTATAGACATCCTTTCAGCATTTTTCTTAGTTCATGTTAGCATTCACCTAAATATTTCATTAAAAAGAAAGATGAGAAGTTTTATGAATCCAAGAAAAATTGACATAAATCATTCATTCAACAAATTCTAAGCAATGCAGTATAAATTCTACTATCTGAAAATTCTGTCCATATATGATATCATACAATGCAATGCAATGCATACCTAAAAGAGGGTTTGATTTAGATTAATCCTACTTCCCAAAATCCATTGCATCTTCCAAACCACTCATGACAGTAGAATCCCCTAATTCAACTAGTCCTAGCACGATCAAACCCTTTTCCAAACATGTCATAAGCCATTGGCTCCTTTGAATTTTTAGCATCCTTTAATGCATTCTCCAGCTCACACACCTTTAGAGTTAATGCCTCAATCTTCTCATCGCGTCCCTTCAATTGAGACTGCAAAGTAGTTATCTGTTTTACCATTTCCTCTGACTCTTTTTCCTTCGCCTCCAAAGCCTCGGTCATGTCCTTCATACCCAATTCTCTAGCCTTATCCTTCAATTGAGAAACCTCCACGTACTTATCAAGACCTACAACACCTGACTCTAGCTCTCTTCTCTTTAAACTACTCCCCTTAGATTGAGCAACCTTGACCACATTATCACCTTCTGTCGAAGGGCCGTCCTCCCCGGATGACCTCTTCCGGGAAAAGGCCTCCAGAGATGCCGAAGTCAGGGTGGGAACTTTCTCACCTACCAATATAAATCAAACAACCATGACAACATAAGCACACACACAAAAAAAAAAGAAAAGACTACACCCTATCAATCTTCTTACCTATATGATCCTTCACGGAATCCCTGTCTATGTCCAACGTTCCGTTGCTGAGCGAGAAAAGAAAGGAGGTGCAGAGCACTTGAACACCGCGGTCCTTTAAGAAATAAGGCCTCATATCGAAGACTCGATTCACGAGTAGACGCACAGATAAGAACCTTTGCTGCTCCTTCTCTTGTACCAACCCTAATTCAACTACTAAAATGCAAAGGGATGGAATGCCTTCTGCGAGACCACCGATGATAACGCATACTTTGCTGTTGCCAAGGTCAACCAAGTCGAGATTTGAGCACCCATCATCAAAGTAGGATGGTTGGATCGCCTCACACAACTCATCAAGGAATTGATGGCGAAGAATGCAATAATCTTTATTATCCACCAGCAAAGTGTGTATCTCATATTTCACACCAGGTCCGGAAAGACCCTCCGGGTTCCATGTCAGCACCACACTGCGATCGTCTACATCCCCAAGGGACGACACACCCAAGAAAACACTATAATCAGGAAGAGAAAGTGCGCGCTCCAGTTTAATCCATTTTTTAGGTTCGGGGTAGTAGACAAAGGCAACTCCTGGTGCGGTCCAAGGATGCAGGAGGAGCTTGTCATTCAGCACGAAACCATAAGGCAATTCATTATGAGACTCGACTTCGGTTGGAGGAGCAGGCATGGAATGCCAGTTCGGGGAACCGAGACGGGGACTTAAAACCCATAACCCCGTCTTAATTGCTAAATGTGGTGCCGCACCATGCTCCAACAAGTAAACGTCATCTTTAATGTTTGCAAGGAAACTGAAGAAACCGATCGGTAGCGGAGGGATTGCGCCCGTCGCTACTGCCTCAGATGTGCCCAACGTGTCGCCGCCGACATAGGAGATTTGGTGGATCTTGGTGCCAGAATGGGTTTGATTACCGACTAAGAAAAGTTTCGAGTCGAAGATAAAGTAGCGAGGCAACGTGCAGGACTCTGGAAGAATCAAACGGAAATCAATCGGAGCCTTCTCAAGATGGGATTTCCAATCCCTATCCTCATTCTTCCCCAATTTTTCTAACTTCTCAACGCGGATGCCAAAGATGTAGTCGTCTGTCACCATCCACAGGCATTCTCCTGTTTCCGCCGACTCCATCATCAACAATATGAACACAGAGAAGAAAGGATTTATTTGTTTGTTATGTACGTATAAATCCCGTTTCGGTTATAGAAGATTGGATGCAAACCCCGTTTTTTCTCACAGGGCCTATCATTTGGTTCAAAAAAAAAATACTTCAAACAGGTCTCCAAAAATTTAGCCTGACAGATTTATCCTTCAAAAAAATTATTTGGACTCAGGTTCTCAAGATTATTATTTATTAGACATATGCCATATAGTCCCAAAATTAGGTTGAACCGGTTAACACGACATTCTCTCTCCTACGTAGAGGTTGTAAGTATGATGTGTCAGTTAAAGCACCACATGTCGCGTTCAGGACAGATTAGTTCCTAAACACGTGGCTAAAACAATGTCGTTTTGGGACAACGCCAAACGACGCCGCTTTGAGAGGACAAATTCGTCCCCACCTTTATTCCCTGGTTCTCGAAACTTTAACGTTCTAAAGTCAAATAGGTCACTAAAATTTTTGTTATAGGTCAAAAAGGTCTCTGAATTTATAGTATATATATTAAATTGGTCCCTTCGAATTAAGCAACTAGAACCATAACTAGAATCAAATCATGATGAAATTATCCAAAGTATGTCAAAATATACAACCCCAAACACATGTAATGACATATCTCAAGTATAATTACAGTCAAACAATTAGAATTCGTCAGTATCCTCATTTAGCATCTTGTTCTTTTGCATAAGTTTAATCTCTTTATCTTCATTAATTGGGTGAATATCAGATTTTAAGTTGGCAGAAGTAGGATCATACTAAGACATTGCCTTGTGGTCATGATAACCCAAGTTCCAGAAAAATTTCTATAGGTCAAAGAAACAGATCAAGTCAATGTCTATTAGGAAAAATTTTCGGACTTTTCCATTAATGTGCACAAGTACGAAGTACCCCTTTGTTGTCTCCAACAAAACTTTTACCATGGTGAAATACAAGTACTATGTCTTTACTCATCTAAATACCAAAAGATAAAACTCTTTCACAAGTTAACCAAGCAACCAACACAATACAACAACATCATAATAGAATAAAAAATTCAAATATCTACATTGTTTTTGTTATTATCAAATATATATCCGTAACCACTTCACAACTCTCACTTAAGCTACACCTATAACAAACTATTTTTGATCTACCCTGAACGTACATCACATGCACGTTCATCACGCTTCACTCTTTACTGCCAATTTAATACGGCAAAAACTAACTTAACTTATCTCGTACACACACTGTCAAAGCACCATTACGAACTTGGATAAACGTTAATGGGGTGAAGAATATGAAGGGTTAGGTCGTAAAATTTAGGTGAGGATTTGGGATACTTGTAATTTTACAAAGAGAAAGAGAGGAGATACGTTTTTCTATACAAGGTATCTACTTAAATTCAGGGACCTTTTTTACTTATAACAAAAATTTTAGGGACCTATTCGACTTTAGAACGTCAAAGTTTTGAGAACCAGGAAATAAAGGTGGGGATGAATTTGTCCCCTCAAAACGGCGTTGTCCCAAAAAGACATCGTTTTAGCCACGTGTCCAGGGACTAATTTGTCTTGAGCACGACACGTGTTGCTTTACCTAACACGTCACACCTACAACCTCTACGTAAGAGAGAGTGTGTCGTGCTAACCGGTTCAACCTGGTTTGGGGACCTATATGGCATATATCTAGTAATCTTTGGGACTCAGGACCTAGTTAATTTTTCTGGGGGACAAATCTGTCGGACTGCCAAATTTTTTGGGACCTATTTGGGGTATTACTCGGAAAAAAATTAAGATAAATTTTATTAAATATGTTCCGGAAAATTTTCTGAAATAAATTTAAAAATTATTTATTTTTTAAAAGAAATAATTTTATCTATAATTTTTAGAATATATATATTTTTTAGAATTTAAAGTAACTGCAATAGCGAACTTGTTCATTATTATGAAGTTTACTGACTGCATCAGCGAACTTCAATATTTTATTTTTATAAAGTTCATCTCTCCATATTTTTTTGAGTTTGAAGTAAGTTCACTCAATGCAATGACGAACTTGTTCATTATTATGAAGGTTGTCCACTGCAACAGCAAACTTTAATATTCTTATAAAGTTTATCCCCTGGAGGAGTGAACTTTATGTTAATTAACTACGAACTTTTTTCCACATATAGTATATATCCACATATATTGATTTCTCTTTATTCATATCTATATTCACTTTTTCTCTTTTATATTTCTCATTATTATATTTTTTATAATGTCTGGAATAACATTATTATCAATTCATTATGATGGTGAAATCACGTTTGATGAAGATGGATCTGTTGTATTTATTTTTGCACAACCAACTTTTATATACTTACCAATTGAAGTGAGAGAGGTGATAATGCTCAAAAATTACAAAACATGAAGAGAGTGAAAAATTTTTATTACATATATCCAATAGAAGTAAACAACACTTTAATTTATAAAAGATATTTATTTTTTTATTTTCTTATTTTTTCTCGATATTTTGTTTATATTATTTTTATATGTATACATGACTTTTAACAATATTTTATTTGACCAAGGTATCGAATACGTGATGACGAAGACATACGACTAATTAGGGGTTGGCATAATCGTTGATATGTGTGCAGTGACATTGTCGGAAGTTGGTGATGAGAATGCATCATCTGCAGCAGTAAGAACAAACATTAGAAGGTTGATGGTTGATGGTTGATTTGAACATGACATTGGAAGGGAGTCAAGACGAGTCAAATCCTAATGATTATAATGATGTGTGTTGGAAGTAGATCATGAAAGTCATGATGGTTCTGCGGTTGGAGACCCAATGCAAGATCATTATCAAATTCATCCCGTGTCTGATGATAAAGATGTAGATGCTGAACTAGTGGACATACCTGAGGAGGAACATGAGGAGTTAAACAACTCCACAGTGTCACAAGTTGCACTAACTCAGCCTGCTATTTCCAGACCATACGATCATCTTGCTCACTATTCGACGTTGAACCTTGACACAATGAATGTAGATTGGTCTTTTGGTCAAGGAGGCTCCGAGGATGATCCAACGCATAATTTTGAAATTGGGCAACAGTTCGACAACAAAGAAGCCGTAATGACGGTAAAGATGCATCAGGCGAGCTGTGGAGTATAAGATAGTAGAAAGTGACCAGTTTGAACTATGATATATACTACACTCAGATTAGGTCAGGATGTCAATGGAACATACGCATTGCATATCGTCAAAAGCAAGAAAAATGGGAGATTAGGAGATACAGTGGTCCTCATTCTTGCATGCAAACAACATTAGGCCAAGACCATAGAAGGTTGGATTTGAAGGTGGTAGCTGAACACGTATTCTCTATGGTGAAGACAGATCCTACGATCAATATAAGAGTTCTCCAAAGAACAGTTAAAAATCACTTTGATTACAAAACATCTTATAAAAAATTTTGACTTGCAGAACAGAGAGTAATTACGAAGATATATGGTGATTGAGAAACATCATATAACGAACTTTTTAGGTGATTATTTGCGATGCAGATGTACCTATCAAAAAAGATTGATTATATTGCATTTAACGCATCACTCGTGGTTCATTATATTTTAACATGTCCTATCGAAGTTGCTGATTCAAGTAAATGGGCAACTTATATAGAGAAGTACATCATGTAGCTAATAAGTTAGCAAACTTGGTTCTTGAATCCATCCAGGATACCTTTTGCTTTGAGCATCTTCCTTCTGAGATTTCTTTAAATTTGCAAACTGGTAGTAGTTGGGTTTCTTTTTTCAGATTGAGTTAGTTTGTTTTGTTCTTTGGGCTGAAAAGCCTCAATATATATATATAAAACTTTCTATAAAGTAGA